>NW_025855126.1:270073-344092 GCF_002878395.1 Capsicum annuum
ACAGAAATAAAATGGAAAATAAATAGAAAAGAATTATGTTCATTATATAAATGTTTATTAGCATTTGAACCATATATTGTATATAACAAATTTATTGTGAGAACAGATAATACCCAGTTTCTATGGTGGTTAGCAAGAAAAATACAAAAATTAGTTACGACGAAGGAAATTCGGAGATTAGTATTGAATATATTAAATTTTACCTTTAAGATTGAAGTAATCAAGACTGACAAGAATGTTATTGCAGATAACATATCAAGACAAAGTTACTCAAACTGATTTACCAATGGAAGAAGCTGATGTCAAAGATACACAAACAGACTTAATATTACAAGTGTTTGGACAAATGAAGTTATTACAAGAACGAGTTATCACATTAACTACTGAAGTTACAGATGTAAAAGTGCAAGTTGAGCACTATAAAAAATAAGAAAAAGCTATTAGCAAAGACACTGTGCAGGAATAACACATTAAAAAACTAGACTTAGAAGGTGACGATGAGAAACACCTAAAAACTCAAATTACTAACGAAATTGCAGTTACAGCTGCAGGCGCAGGTGATGTATCCAAGGGAAAGAATATAGTCACTCAAAATAAACCTGAACCACCAAAGAAAAAAAATTATAACCTCAACCAGATATTCTCAAAACCATATACACCAAATATACAAAAATCAGAGTCATCCATACCTCCCCAGATACACACATATTCTGAATCACTCAATCAACAAAAGCAGACTTATAACCATATCACTCGTACATATATTGATAATATTTTTACTTTACAAAAATTGTTAAATACAAAATCTATCCAGAGTAAAGATTTAGCAAAACAACACTAAGGATATATTATACAAAAATGTTAGAACTATAACAAACTTATTGCTTTGTCTGGCACTAGTGCAAACTTAATTATTTCATGTTACTATTATGGACTATTATCTACAGTTTACACAATTACTGGAGAAGAGTTAACAGGAATTCCAGATATTCACAAAAGATTTATGGATTATAAAAGGATTACGAAGGGACAGTTATTCTATGTCTGTCTCTACTCAGCACCAACAGAAATATTATTTGATGAAATAAAACAGACAATTACTGTTGTCAAGATATGAATGACCCGAGATTATATTATCCCTGAATAAATATGCGAACAAGAAGAGATAACCAAACATCAGATACCGGACTTCTACCGAAACAAGAGAGTTATTGGACTTAGCAGTATATTGACTGAGTTAGCAAATAATTATACAAATCAAAACCCAGTTTGGATTTACTATAACAGAAATAAATTATTATTTTACTCTACTTGTAAAAATATTAGAGAAAATGACAGTGAAGAGATAAGAAAATGGGTCATAACGATCCTAAAATCAGAAGAATTACCAGTCACAAGATCTATTAGGAAAGGAGTTATTTCAGAAGGAGCTATGGATCAATTCTGTAAGCAAGTTGGCCAAATATACGATGACCACATATGCAGCAGATGCAGTGGAAGACACAACTTTATTCCAGATGTAATGCTACAATAGCAAGAAGAAGAAAAAAAACAGCAGATACGACAAGAAGAAAATAGCAACGGATCAATAATAGAGAAATAAAAGACAAAGGAGACAAGTTAATAAAAGTTAGAAAACGGCATATGGAAGAATAGTTTGTTTTTCTTAACTTATTTTTACATAAAATGTATAGCATTATTAGAGTGTCATTATTACTCTTGACTTTTTGGTACCTATCATTACTAATTTTAATAGCCTTTAAGACTCTTTGATTTCTACTTTTTGTAAAGTAGTTTTTATAGAATTATATTAGGACGGGTGTAAAGTAACATAATATTTTTTAGGTTATAAATAGAGAGTGCACTTGCTCAGATAAAGCCAAGTCTTCATGAGTTGAAACAAAACCTCTCTTGTATACAAAAAACTTTTGAATTATTTAATAAAAACAGGTATATTTCCAAGGAAAAGCTATGAATCATCAAACAGCTATGGAAAATCTAGAATTATCAGATTTACCAAAACAGGTATTTATATTTGTCATTATGAATAGCTAAATTCATAAATTCCTAATAATCATGATATGATAAAATAAGTTCATGCTAATTACTTTATAGTAGAATTATTCAAAAAATAGCATGTTAAGAAGTTTATTAACAAAGTGGAAAAGAAAAAAAATCCCTAAAAACTATGCCATCCTAAAGGTGAAATCGATGAGGCAAGAAAATCGTGATAGGGGAGTAGCCAGGGTAGAGGCGCTGTTTAAGGGAAAAGTATCCAGATTATCATGCTGATAGTGACTGAAAAATATGTTATTTAAGAATAATCTAGTATGTAGCAATCTAAAATGATCATTTTTTTTTATGTGTATTATTGAAGAGAATATTTTGAAAAAAAATATCATATGAAAAATGAATACATACTTATCTGACGAAATGGTAGATAAATTTAAAATACTTGTTTTATATATACTTAAGGATATAGAAATTGTAGATATAAGAAAAATCATATTGAAAAAATATTTGATAAATATTTTATGACTAGAATAAATTACATACCCCACCTACCTACTTATTCTTACAGATAGTTACATACCAAACCTACACATCAACCATGATAAATTATGTATATTTAGAATATTTGAAAATGGATATGAAAAAATATACAATTAATAGAAAAACTAATGAAAACAAATCTAGAAAAATATATGAGAACTAAAGATATAAAATAGATAGAATTCTTTAATGAAAATATACAAAAATTATTAAGATTAAAACAAACAACTAATAAATACTATGATAAAATATTTAATTACTAGAATTCAATTCCAAGTTATCCAAGTTATTTGTAGAAACCTTAGCATAATATGAATAATATGAGAAGATATATATCTGATGAAACTAAGATACTTGTTTGATATATCATAAAAGACTTAGAATTAGAAGACATAAAGAAAATAATATGGGAAAAAATATTTGATTTTGAAGATGAGTTACTAAGTACCAATTGGATAGAAGATGAATTAGAAAATATAGATTTATATGGTAGAAATTATTATACAGATAGTTATTATTCAGATGGATATTATACAGATTAAAAATGTTAGAATATATTCAAAGAGTTAGAGAAAAGCAAAATTAGTTATACGAAGAAATTAATTATAGAAACCAACTTAGAAAAGGAAGGGAACAATTGAAAGAATGATTAATTTGGATAAATAAAACCATAAAACAACTAGAATTAAAAGACAGTTTAGAATATGATTTAGACATAGAATTATTCATAGAAGAAAAGGACAGGATAATTAACGACTAGATAACCTAGAATTTAATATCAGATATAGTACAATTAGATTAAATTATCACAACAAAATTTGCAGTATTACAACTACTTTAGGATAAAATGATAGACTATGAGTATTTAAAATATTGGAGACAAGATCTGGAAGAAATAAGATTAACAAAAATACTTATGAAAGAAAATTTAATTGAATATTTCAGAACAAAGGATACATAATATTTAGAATACCTTCAAAATAATATACAAAAATTGCAAAGATTAAGAGAAAAAACTAAAAAATATTACAGTAAAGTATTTAATCAAATATCATCCAATCACCCCCCAAGATATGAATATTAATAAAATTAAAATAAATAAACTAAAAATAAAAATGTTTAGCTTTGATACCAATTGTAGGGGGATGCAAATAACTTGAGTAACTTAAATAGATCTATTTTTATTTGTGCGTGGATATTTCTTAACTTCTCTAAATATTTTTATTTTTAGTTTATTTATTTTAATTTTATTAATATTCATATCTTGGGGAGTGATTGGATGGTATTTGATTAAATGTTTTACTGTAACATTCTTTAATTTTTTGTCTTAGTCTTTGCAATTCTTGTATATTATTTTGAAGGTATTCTAAATATTCTATATCCTTTATTCTGAAATATTCAATTAAATTTTCTTTCATAAGTATTTCTGTTAATATTATTTCTTCCATATCTTGTCTCCAATATTTTAAATACTCATACTCTATCATTTTATCCTAAATTAGTTGTAATACTACAAATTTCTTTGTGATAATTTATTCTAATTGTACTATATCTGATATCAAATTCTAGATTATCTATTTCGTTAATTATCTTGTCTTTTTCTTCTATGAATAATTCTATGTCTAAATCATATTCTAAACTGTCTTTTAATTCTAGTTGTCTTATGGTTTTGTTTATCCAAATTAATCTTTCTTTCAATTGTTTTCTTCTTCTTCTAACCTGGTTTCTCTAATTAATTTCTTCGTATAGCCAACTTTATTTTTCTCTAACTCTTTGAATATATTCTAACATTTTTAATCTGTATAATATCCATCTGAGTAATAATTTCTACCATAGAAATCTATATTTTCTAATTTATCTTCTATCTAATTAGTACTTAGTAACTCAACTTCAAAATCAAATATTTTTTCCCATATTATTTTCTTTATGTCTTCTAATTCTAAGTCTTTTATGATATACAAAACAAGTATCTTAGTTTCATCAGATATATATCTTCTCATATTATTCATATTATGTTAAGGTTTCTACAAATAACTTGGATAACTTGGAATTAGATTCTATGAATTAAATGTTTTATCATAGTATTTATTAGTTGTTTGTTTTAATCTTAATAATTCTTGTATATTTTCATTAAAGAATTCTATATATTTTATATCTTTAGTTCTCATATATTTTTCTAGATTTGTTTTCATTAGTTTTTCTATTAATTGTATATTTTTTCATATCCATTTTCAAATATTCTAAATATACATAATTTATCATGGTTGATGTGTAGGTTTGGTATGTAACTATCTGTAAGAATAAGTAGGTAGGTGGAGTATGTAATTTATTCTAGTCATAAAATATTTATCAAATATTTTTTCCAATATGATTTTTCTTATATCTACAATTTCTATATCCTTAAGTATATATAAAACAAGTATTTTAAATTTATCTACTATTTCGTCAGATAAATAAGTATTCATTTTTCATATGATATTTTTTTTCAAAATATTCTCTTCAATCATACGCATAAAAAAATATGATCATTTTAGATTGCTATATACCAGATTATTCTTAAATAACATATTTTTCGGTCACTATTAGCATAATAATCTGGATACTTTTCCCTTAAACAGCGCCTCTACCCTGGCTACTCCCCTATCACGATTTTCTTGCCTCACCGATTTCACCTTTAGGATGACATAGTTTTTAGGGATTTTTCTTCTTTTCCACTTTGTTAATAAACTTCTTAACATGCTATTTTCTGAATAATTCTACTATAAAGTAATTAACATAAACTTATTTTATTATATCATGATTGTCAGGAATTTATGAATTTAGCTATTCATAATGACAAATATAAATACCTGTTCTGGTAAATCTGATAATTCTAGATTTTTCATAGCTGTTTGATGATTCATAGCTTTTCATTGGAAATATACCTGTTTTTATTAAATAATTCAAAAGTTTTTTGTATACAAGAGAGGTTTTGCTTCAACTCATGAAGACTTGGCTTTATCTAAGCAAGTGCACTCTCTATTTATAACCTAAAAAATATTATGTTACTTTACACCCGTCCTAATATAATTCTACAAAAACTACTTTACAAAAAGTAGAAATCAAAGAGTCTTAAAGGCTATTAAAATTAGTAATGATAGGTACCAAAAAGTCAAGAGTAATAATGACACCCTAATAATGCTATACACTTTATGTAAAAATAAGTTAAGAAAAACAAACTATTCTTCCATATGTCGTTTTCTAACTTTTATTAACTTGTCTCCTTTGTCTTTTATTTCTCTATTATTGATCCATTGTTATTTTCTTCTTGTCGTATCTACTGCTTTTTTTTTTTCTTCTTGCTATTGTAGCATTACATCTGGAATAAAGTTGTGTCTTTCACTGCATCTGCTGCATATGTGGTCATCGTATCTTTGGTCAACCTGCTTACAGAATTGATCCATAGCTTCTTCTGAAATAACTCCTTTCCTAATAGATCTTGTGACTGGTAATTCTTCTGATTTTAGGATCGTTATGACCCATTTTCTTATCTCTTCACTGTCATTTTCTCTAATATTTTTACAAGTAGAGTAAAATAATAATTTATTTCTATTATAGTAAATCCAAACTGGGTTTTGATTTGTATAATTATTTGCTAACTCAGTCAATATACTGTTAAGTCCAATAACTCTCTTGTTTCGATAGAAGTCCGATATATGATTTTTGGTTATTTCTTCTTGTTCGCATATTTATTCAGGGATAATATAATCTCGGGTCATTCATATCTTGACAACAGTAATTGTCTATTTTATTTCATCAAATAATATTTCTGCTGGTGCTGAGTAGAAACGGACATAGAATAATTGTCCCTTCGTAATCCTTTTATAATCCATAAATCTTTTATGAATATCTGAAATTCCTGTTAACTCTTCTCTAGTAATTGTGTAAACTGTAGATAATAATCCATAATAGTAACATGAAATAATTAAGTTTGCACTAGTGCCAGACAAAGCAATAAATTTGTTATAGTTCTGACATTTTTGTATTATATATCCTTAGTGTTGTTTTGCTAAACTTTACTCTGGATAGATTTTGTATTTAACAATTTTTGTAAAGTAAAAATATTATCAGTATATGTACGAGTGATATGGTTATAAGCCTGCTTTTGTTGATTGAGTAATTCAGAATATGTGTGTATCTGGAGAGGTATTGATGACTTTGATTTTTATATATATGGTGTATATGGTTTTGAGAATATCTGGTTGAGGTTATAATTTTTTTTCTTTGGTGGTTCAGGTTTATTTTGAGTGACTATATTCTTTCCCTTGGATACATCACCTGCGCCTACAGCTGTAACTGCAATTTCGTTAGTAATTTGAGTTTTTAGGTGTTTCTCATCATCACCTTCTAAGTCTAGTTTTTTAATGTGCTCTTCCTGCACAGTATCTTTGCTAATAGCTTTTCTTATTTTTTATAATGCTCAACTTGCACTTTTACATTCAGTAGTTAATGTGATTACTCGTTCTTGTAATAACTTCATTTGTCCAAACACTTGAAATATTAAGTCTGTTTGTATATCTTTGACATCAGCTTCTTCCATTGGTAAATCAGTTTAAGTAACTTTGTCTTGATATGTTATCTGCAATAACATTCTTGTCTGTCTTGATTACTTCAATCTTAAATGTAAAATTTAATATATTCAATACTAATCTCCGAATTTCCTTCGTCGTAACTGATTTTTGTATTTTTCTTGCTAACCACTATAGAACCTGGGTATTATCAATTCTCACAATAAATTTGTTATATACAATATATGGTTCAAATGCTAATAAACATTTATATAATGAACATAATTCTTTTCTATTTATTTTTCATTTTATTTCTATTTCATTAAATGTACCTGAGTAGTATGTACAACGGTGTTCTAATTTTTCTTCTTCATATCTATATTTAAGTACTCCTCCATAATTATATTCACTTGCATCTGCTTCTACTATGTATGTAATTTTTTATTTTCATCTGGGAATTGTAATTTTGGTAATTATTTACAAGGTATTTTTATTTTCTGAACTTATTTTTTATCTTCTTCATTGTAATTATATTCTACATCCTTTTCAAATTTTTTCTGTAAGGGCTTTAGGTTTTCTGCTAATTTTTGTATATATTCTCTTACTTGGTTTACTAATCCTAAAAATGATTGTAATTTCTTTTTTGTATCTAATTCTTCTTTTGAATTTATTATTTTTTGTACTATATGTTGTTGCATTTTTACTCCACTTTTATCTATTTGTATTCCTAAAAACTATCTGATTTTTCATTATTTCGTCTTTCTTTTTACTTAAACTTATTCCCGATTTTTCTATTATATCTGTAAATTATTCTAATAATTTTAAATGTTCCTCTTTAGCTTTTGTGTATAACTATCCATAAAGTGTTTAAAATCTCAATTAGGTAATTGTTTAAAATAACTATCCATAAAGTGTTGATATCTATCTGGTGCATTTTATATCCAAATGGTAATACGTTTCATTCATAAAATCCTTGTGGTACCGTAAATGCGGTTAATTCCTTAGAATCTTCATCTAACTTTAAATGATAAAATCCTAATTTACAGTCAAATTTACTAAAGTAGTTATATCCTTGTATTTGTCTTATTTTTAATATCTTATTTGGTATTGTATAATTGTATGTCATAGTTTTTGCATTTAAATTTCTATAGTCAATCACCATTCTACTTTTTCCTCTTTTTGATCACTATGTTTATTTACTATAAACGCTGGACTATTATGTTTACTATTGCTTCTTTGTATATATTATGTTTCTAATAATTCATCTATATGCATTTTAAATTCTTTTAAATCGTCAAAATTATATGTTAATGATTTTTGAGTTATTATGCTATTTTTATCTATTAATTCAATTTTTATAGTAGTTTTATGTTTTTCTCATCCTTTTAATGAATCTTCACTATATAATTGTCTTAATCTTTTCTTTATTATTTTACTTTATCTATTGAAAATATAATTATTTCTTTTTTATTTATCGAAAATACTAGTTCTACTGTGTCTTTTGTATTTTTTATATTTTCTAACTTTTGTGCAATTTTTTTGCTTCCTTTTATCCAATCAGTTTTCTTTCTTATTTTATTAATAACTCTTTTTGCTTTTACTTTTCTTTTTCTATTTTAGCCTGCAGTTCAGACCCTTCAATTTTGCTGAAGTCACCCCATAAGGTGAGGAGAAACTGAGTGTTCCTGAAAGTAGCAAAAGTAATTACCATTTGTTTCGGAATCTATTATAAAAGCGCAAGTACTGTAAAGTAGAATCTTCACTATCTCATGTAGAAGGTATACTTACTGATCGTCAGCTATGGTGATGTCTCGACACCTATTTTGAGTGCAACCTACATATTTCTCAGAGCCACAACGGATAACAACTCCTAGAATATCTAGTAGTAAGAAATATGAAGATATATTTAGCATCTATCTGTGCAGGCATATAAATTTCAGTCGTACAATATTTGGCAAGAGTAATATACCAATTCTGCAGAGGGAGTGGGTGTCAGTTGAGCAACAGTGGCTAAAGGTGTGAGATTCAGCTTAGTCGGCGGTGGCAAAGTCTTCTCAATCTTGTCGTTGGGGTTGATACATTCAACTATTGTTTCCTTATCAAGTATCCAGTAATATGTATGTATTGGTCGAGCATATGATTTTGGCAAATCCTTTACCCATGCAGTCGAGATCAGGTAGGAGCTGAGGAGAACCAACTTGTCTGCATAATATGCAATGTCATCTCCATTCACAACAACCTTAATTTGTTGGCCCTGTATATTTGAAATCTTCGGTAAGATGGAGGCAAACATATAATAACTATGCATACGAAAGTATATAGCAGCACTATATAGGTAGGAGCACCTCTTCATCTTCTAAAAGGTGATTTTGAAATAGGATTTGCTTCTCAGGGCTTTTTCTCTCTCGACTAATGTCGACAATCTGGACTTTACATGTCCAATCAAGAGTGTCGGTTGTTATCAGATCGATCCTAGATCTTAGGGCCATATGTAGTGCAAAGGCAGCTGCACACCAATTCGGATAATAAGATGAGAAGGAGCATTATTATATATGTAAGAGGGATGATGAAAGTGCAAAAATCCAAAGAATAAAACAAGCATCTATCAGCATCTTTATGAACATAGGGAAAATCAGAACCATTAAGTTTAGCACAAGAACAAACTGAAAGCTCGAACCTTCCATAAGAAATCATATGCTAAAAAACTTTGTATATACAAGTACATAAAATGGCACAAACATTTCTCACTGTCAATAAATTTGGGGTAAACAATTGAACTGAAACAACTGCATGCAGTTAAATTTCACAATAAATGTAAAATCACCAACAACCATCATGTCTACCTGTCAAAAAATTCTGTGAACAGCCTAACAATAATTGGTGGACGGTAATTTCATAGTAAATACAGAGTCAGGACTTCACAATTAAACATAAAAAGCAACAACCATAAGATATACATTAATAAACTAACCAAACCAATCAACCCCACATCCTAAAAATAACTAAATAAAGGAGGCAGTAAGCATTTGTAGTGACTTAGCTTCTTCAATACTACTACTTGGTTTTTTTTTTTTTAAAATAAAGATAAAGGCCAATAGTTGCTTCTTTTTTACAATTGTGTTATCTAGCCGGCCTGCACGCACCTCAACTGATTCCACTGGTACCTGCGACCTTCTAATATATGAACACAAGTACCCAATAACTCACAAGTTCAAAACTTTTTTGAACACATTGCTTGTCTAGTACAACCATCCATAAGAAATAATCACAAGTTCAATACTTTTTTGAGAACATAGGTTGTCTAGTACAATTAATCATATAAAAGAAATTAATCAACTCACTAAATCACTTAAAAGGTACTGCCCCATATCCCAAAGTAACTAAATGAAGGAGGCAACAAACATTTCTTGTCAATGAAGCTTCTCCAATACTACTTTTTAATTTTTTATGAAGTCAAGTTCAATATTTGCTACCTTTTTTTTAATAATCGTGCTATATGGACCAACTTGAACACATCTCGACCGACTTCATCGGATAACTCAGAAGTTTAATACTTTTTGAAAACATTGCTTGTCTAGTACAATCAGGAATGAAGGTTTTTCACAATGCGATGATGTTAAATTACTAAAAAAAGTCATTTGGAACGGCTGACAATGGGCAAACCTTCCCAATTACTTTACTCTTGCCATACCACAATCCTAAAAAATAGATAAACTATAACAACAACAACACACACAATGTAATTCGATAAATCGAGAGTTTGCCTACAAATATTTAACAATCATACGAAAATAACATATTCTGACAAGGACTACAGAAGTACAGATGCAAAAAATGAAAATACAGCTAGACGTAATTGTAGTGAAAACTCCTAACTAACTAATTGACAATCAATGAACTTGTATCAGTTTATAAGTCTGAGATAGACCTTCACCAGCTTTGCATATAATCTCAATTTTCAGTTTGGTAACATGTATTCCCTCCATCTAATTTTCATTCTACCCATTAGGTACGACTCACAACAACAAGCTATAAAAAGTGGCCGCTGATATGCCTCAACAAAATGATAACAAACAGCTACACTCAATTATCAATATGTCCGATGATATGCCTCAATGAAATCATAACCAAAAGCTTTTCACTCAATCAACTATACACTAAACTTGTTCGATTATATGCGCCAACAAAGTCTTACCAACAACCTATACACTCCATGTGTTCGTCTATAGCCTCAACAAAATCCTCACACCAACTTTTATCCCCAAAAAGGACTGTTCCAGCTGGCAGTTAGGTATGAGACGACACCAAAAACCCACAATCATTGTTCCAGCACAGTGGTTATTTTTTTTTAAACCCACATAAAATTTACTACAATTAGAGAGAAATTACTACAATTACAAGTTACAATAATTACATATGCAGGGATTATAAGGGGATTTTAATACCTTTTTTACAATTTGCGAAAAAGATTGTGGAGGTTGTTTCTTGGTCGGGAGATATTGCGAGAGGAAGAACTGCAATTTTTGGAAAGTGAAGTAAAATTAGAGAAAGTAAAACGATTTAGTGTGTGGCTAAAAATGATAACAGGTGGAAGTAGGAAGAGCCAGTGAATTATATTACAATTACATAACTACCCTTTGATATAATTACGTAATTGTCCTTCGTAGTCACTTCAACAGCCTTTCATATGAGACAAAGTAGCAGTACACCTTTCTTCATTTATATAAAGGAGTAAAGTAATACTCTATCCGTCTCAAATTATATGTCGTCATTTTCTTTTTGATTCGTCCTGAAAAGAATGTCATCTTTCCTTATTTGGTAAGTTTTTAAAAATATAATTACAATTTTACCCTTAATGGTCCCACTTAATTTTAAATACTATCACTTCTTTTTTTATTTGTCTTTTCAATTAAAAGTGGTTCCTCTTAATTTTAAATATTATTACTTTTTTTTTTAAAAAGGATAATTTTATAATTTTAACAAAGTTAATATTTATATGTTAAATATGATATTCGATTAAATGACTATATATAATTTGAGACGAAGGGAGTCATATAGATTATCCCTATTAGTATTATTTAATAGAGGATATTTTCACTAGGTGTATTATCACCAATCCAAGAAAATCTTACCTAAATCGGTCTATACAAAGGGCCGAGGCTCGTCATCTACGTCCCTGGCCTCATTTCTGCCAACCACTTCTCTCTCTCTCTTGTTTTTCTCTGCTGCTAACTCTCCGTACCGAAGAACCGCAACTATGGCAGCTACATTTTCTACTGTAGTAAGTTTCCTTTAGCCTCTCATAAAACTCTCTACTCTTCGTCGATAATTTCGCAGCACCACTTTCAACTATTATGAACTTCGTTTTTCACTTTACCTTCTAAAATTGTTATTTGTCTTGTTAACACAAATTATTGAGCGATTTTTTGTTTTCATTTTAGCTGAGTTGAATTTCTTCTTTTACAGTCGAATTTAGGTTCACTTTCAGCTCCCCGAGTTGCGAACCCTACATATGCTGTTTCTCCCAAGCTGGTGAAATCTTCATTCTCATCATCATGCTTCTTTTCTGGATCTTTGCGTCTCACAACTTCATCGAACCGTTCGGTTTACAGAAAAACCGGAGGTTCATCTGTTTCCATTCAAGCTTCTGCGCAGGTCTGTGCTCGCTGGCTGAGTTAATTCGTTATTTATTGTTATTTTCATCGAAATTTGAAGATTTCAGTTAATATGCTAACTGTTAAGTTAGGAAATGTGTTTTCTAGGGTTCGTGTGATAAATACATTGGTTGCAGATGGCATGTGGTGCTGAGTGTTAGTCCGTCGTCTCGTTTTATGTGACAATACTTGACTGGTTTCTGATTTTAAGATGTTAAATTAGATTTATATATTGTAGTATTAGTGATACTAGAAGAAAATGCACCCAAGGGTGTGACCTGGTGTTCAATATGGGTTGAGCATCATAAGGTCTCAGGTTTAATTTCCAACATAGACAAGGTGATTTCTTATATCTATTTCTAGCTTTGGTGGTTTGAGTTACCTGATACTTGTTTCCACCACCGGTGGGAGGTAGTAGGTATCCCGGGGAATTGGTCGAGGCTTGTGCAAGTTGGCCTGAGAAAAAGTTTTTGTTAAAGATAATGAAAAAAGTAACTGTAGTTTTTGTAATAACGTCTTAACATATCCCAAAATGAAAAAGTATTGTCATGTAATAACATTGTTTTCTTTTGTTAAGTAGCAAAGTGAATTTTGGAAGTGGATATTAAGAGCCTGTTTGGATTGGTATATTGTTGGTGCTTTTAAGACAGTATAGCTTTTAAGCACTTTTGTATATTTTAGGTAAGATAAATAAGTGTTTTTGAGCACTTATTTTTAAGCCAAATAAACAAAAATAAGCCAAAAACCATAACTCATAGGCCCATCCAAACAGGTTCAAGACTTGGAACATGTTTAAAGTGGTTGTGGTTCAGTTTTTAGAAAACGTGGTGTTATGTTGCCTTTTATGTGGGACTAATGTTCCATAGTTTGTTCATTACTTAGTTGACGTTTTTAATTAGTCTGAATGTATTTCTGAAATCCAGGTGACCGACTTGCAATCCAAAGTGACACACAAAGTTTATTTTGATATCAGCATTGGGAATCCTGTCGGAAAGCTTGCTGGGCGAATTGTAATTGGATTGTATGGTGATGATGTGCCCCAGACAGCAGAAAATTTCCGTGCACTCTGCACAGGTTCTTTAGTATATTTTATGTTTTACTCTAAAATTATTATCATTGTCGTTTATGTTCTTATTACTAATGCTTCTTTCGCTGCTGCCTTTATTGTAGTTTTTGTTCTCGTTACCATTATTGCCATCAACTTTTTCCTTATTGCTGAGCTTACTTTCTATCATTTATGTTTTGATTATAATTTGGATTAATTTCTTCCAATCAGGTGAAAAGGGCTTTGGCTTCAAGGATTCTGCATTTCATCGTGTTATTAAAGATTTCATGATTCAAGGGGGTGATTTCGATAAGGGAAATGTAGGTGTCTCAATACTTGGTTTGCGCTTTTTCTATTTGTTCCTCTAGTTGGCATGCTTCTTGACACACACAGACATCCTTCACCGAGTTCATTTTATTTTCTGTAGTACAATAGATGAAGTGTGTTTTGGGATGCTTATTTTTTAGCTTTTTGTTTTTCTTGTTTCTCCTTGAACGAAATTTTATATAAGAGAAATGCAAAATTTGGGATTGGTTTCTTTGCCTCGTGTTTTCTCATTTTCTGCTTGGTGGTTTATCCTTTTGTCTTTTGGATCTGAAATGACTCCAATTTCTACCATGGAAAATCAGAGACAAAAAGGTTGTTTTTCAGTTTGTTTCAGTTCTGTATTTGTGAGATTTCCCTACCCCACTTTGTGAGAATACACTGGGTATGTTGTTATTTGTAAGATTTCCCTGTTACTTATAGCAACATAAGATCTCCGTATTCTGATATAAAATCCTTTTTTAACTAAGTATGTTCAGTGGAATATTGCTTCTACCATATTTGATGGTTCTCTTCAAGTGGAATTTGTATTTCATACAACGTGGCAGTTTTTTTAAAATATGCATAGATTGATTGAGGAGTTCCAGTGTTTGCAGTTCATAATTTGGAAACAATTTCCTGTCTACTTCATTTGAGGTAGTGGTATGGACTGCGTATACTTTACCCTCCCCAGACCCCACTGTGGGAATATACACTGGGTATGTTGTTGAATTTGGAAAATTTTGCTTGCCATGTCTGCACATTGTAATCGTTTCCCCATGCATGGGATTTTTTGTTTGCAGGGAACTGGTGGTAAAAGCATATATGGTCGTACATTTAAGGATGAAAACTTCAAGTGTAAGTTGGATTTTCTTCGTAAAAATTAGCTTCAAGCTCCTTATGGTTAGGGCAATAGTGTAGAGTGTTTTTTTGATGAAATCCTTGTGTTATTACAGTGGTTCATACTGGACCTGGGGTTGTTAGCATGGCTAATGCAGGCCCTAATACCAATGGAAGCCAATTCTTCATTTGCACTGTAAAGGTATGTGGATTGGGAATCTCAATCAGCAGAATATTTTCTTAATATTGGATGTGAAGTCATGATTAAGATAATATTCCCCTCATGCTACAATGGCCATATGAAATGAAAGAGAACTACATATATAATCATGTTTAATAATTTGACCATTGAGAAATCATTTTAGCTGCTCTTAATTCCTATAAACAAATAAACCGCTTGTTTACTTTGTTATTCACATGCTCCTTCTTTCTTTCTTTCTTTCTGAATGTTCTCAGCTATCAGCAAAATCATGTCGTTGAGCTTCTCAATATTTAGTTTTAAATAACACTATTTGTCGAATCAAGATTCTTATCCATTGCCTTTCATGTGTTGTGATAAAGATGTATCTGTCAATTATCATGCTTCAGCATATCTGGACTTTGAATTCATACCAGCTTAAACAAGAATACCATCAAATTATTTCTACTTGACGTTTAAAACTAAACACATACAAGGAAACAGATTAGCAAATTTCACCTGCTTGTGTCAGCAAAATGTATTTCTTTCTCATTCTTACCTTTCCAAAAGAAAGATGTACGTGGAAGTATATAAATTTGGCTATTTTCAGGATTATTCCATAGCAAGCATATTTTAACTAGTATTATAGTTGGGTCACTTGAGGTACTTATTGTCTGACAACAAAATATCCTTCTTTAGAGCAGGGCCTATTTGATTCCTAGCATGTTTTAGATACTATATTGTAGAAAGCGGAACTGCTTTTAGTCAATTGTTGTCTTGACGTGATATTGGATGCATTTATATTTTGGCGCATTGCAGACCCCATGGCTGGATCAGAGGCATGTTGTATTCGGGCAAGTATTAGAAGGCATGGACATTGTGAAATTGATCGAGTCCCAGGAGACTGATAGGGGTGACCGTCCAAGGAAGAGGGTTGTCATCAGTGACTGTGGTGAGCTACCTATGGTATGAGGCAGGAATACAAATATCTAGCACTTTATATTTTCACACAATGGGTATATGGCCGTTGTGAGATATAGAGGATATTCAGTAGTGAGTTTTCATCCAAACCCAAGGCTTTTTTCCTGTTCTTTTTCTGGGCCTCTGTAGGATTTCGAATTACAGGTCAAAAATTCTTACTACCAGTGAGTACGTTGTTTTCCTGTTAACCTGGTTTGCAATTTCAGTTAACATTGAATGTTTATAGATGGTAACAGACTACTGTTGGTTCTCTACGACCATGGATTTGGATTACATTTGTCTTGATTAATGTTGAAGTCGGTCAGGTTGTGTTTCACAAAAACAATGCAAGTGTATCGTCATATTTCCTGAATAATGAGCCAATGATGACAAGAACAGTGGTAGGACATTTTGGTCCTTGTTATGCAGCATAGTTTTGACTGAACAATCAGAACTAATCCACAAGACTGCACCGAGCGCATACTAGATAGCTCCATGTTATTCAAGAAATGTGGCAAATCAAGTTGTGCCTGCTGCTTCTGAGGTTGAGGTGTATTCCAGGCAGAGGGGAAAGTAGTAGTAGATTACTTTCATTATTTACCCTAACACCAAAACTTATACTGTATATATGATGATACAGATTTTGAAATCTTAATATTGACAATTAGAGAACTTGCAGAATTGCATAACGCTCGCTGAGTTCACAAACTTGATAAGCACTGGGGAATATTTCCATGAGCAATAGAGTATTTGTATAATTAAGTGCCAAAAGCTAGAGTAGTTTTCTATCATACCCACCATTAGGGATTTGATTTACCTGCGAGAATGCAACTTATGTCTAGTGGTGAGAGCATTTTGTGCTGTGTGTGTTAGGCCTAGGTAGGAAGGTGTGGAGGTCGTGGATAAGGGTAGAAGGCTAGCGGGAGGGTGTGGGTTGTAGCAAGCCACCAGGAGAGATCTTGTGTAGCCGGGTTAGTATCCTTAGGTCCGTGTCTATAGGTATCTATGGCGGCGAGTATGTGTTACTTATATGTGGGTGTTCCTTTCATATTTTCTCAGTTGCTATTTGCTCATTTCGTGTTGACGTATCTCGTATTTTCGTAATGCTCTGATTTACTTTTTATTATTTCTTACGTCTTTTCTGTTATGTAATTCATCTCCTTGTCGCCTATTCTTTATCTTGAGCCGGGGGTCTATCGGAAACAGCCCCTCTACTTCTTCGGAGGTAGCGGTATGGACTGCGTACATCTTATTCTCCCCAGACCCCACTTTGTGGGAACACACTGGGTTTGTTGTTGTTGTTATTGCGTTAGGCCTAGGTTCAAATCTTGTCATAGGTAAAAGTCTGATACTTGAGGGGAGGTCGAGGGACGTTGCTCATTATTTGAGCTGCAGGCTCATTTTGGGGGTGACACTCCTTACAGAATTTTCTCCACACCCAAGGTTCGAATCCAAGACCGCTGATTAAGAATAGAATAGTCCCACCACTAATGTAGATAATGGAGCGTGCTCATTGTTTATCCAAGTGGAGATAGAAGGACGTGCTCATTAGTCATTATTTATTGAATTTCGAATTGTACACTGCTCACTCTCCATTAAAAAAAAATAAAGCCTTCTATCATTCCCCAAACGAGTAGACTCAATCGCCTGTCTGTGGAATTTAAAAATCAAAATCCTTTTAATCAAGGTGTACAAAAATTGAATTGATAAAAATATTATTGATTTATTGTTATTGGGTTAATGGGTTTTTAAAAGTTTTATAAAATATTTATTGGGTCATTGATTTGATTTTGATTTTTTTTATTGGGTTATTGGGTAAATCGATAACCAAATAAAACTACACTAAAATATTGTTTTATATATAAATATAATTTTTCTTTAATTTTTACAAACCTGTTCAATTTCTTGAAAATCTATAACTCTGTTTCCAACATGGTTTAACTCATGGAAAATACATTTCAACCACAAACAAAAATATGAAGAAACAATAATTTTATTGATCAAGAATATTAATCTATTTCTCCCTTGATTCTTTTTTCTTGATTTTTTCTGTAATTCGAGGGCCATTAGTGGCGTATTTCTAGAACGCAGACATATTTGGACTTAATATGAATTTCTCCGTAATTCGAGGGCCGTTAGTGGTGTATTTTTCGAATGAATTTCTCCGTAATTTGAGGATCGTTAGTGGCGTATTTCTCGAATGCAGGAATATTTGGACTTGATATGAATTTCTCCGTAATTCGAGTGCCGCTAGTGGCGTATTTCTCGAATGAAGGAATACTTGGAGGGCTAAATGAGGGTTATAGATCTTCTTGATGTATTTGATTATCAAGAAGAGAATGTTTTGATCTATTTATGAATATCCCATGAATTTATTGGGACTTTGAAGATGCCCCTTTAAGTGAAATTTGCCTCCTTTATATTGGCTCAATTTAGTGTTTGGAGTAGAGTAGCCACCCGACAAGAACTCTAACAAAAATTGAACTCTTCTTGTAGAGTCCACAAAATTTCAGTGTCTACAAATGTCAAGAACTCTAATAGAATTTGAATTCTTCTTGTAGATTTCTACAAGATTTCGATGTCTGCAAATGCCCCCACTTCAAGGCTTGTCAAAATGTAGACTTGATGACGAGTATTGAAATACTCATAGAGCTTCCATCTTTATGCCGGCTACAAATTTACAGATCTGATTTATGATAGAAGAGATGAAGGGCAAATTTAGTTCTACTGGGCGTGCCAATTTTTTTCCAACAAATTTTTATAGTTATAGAAATAAATTACAATCACAAATAAAATATGAGGAAACAAGAATTTTATTGATAAGCGATGTGGGTACAAATCTTTTCCTCCCTTGATTCTTCTCTCTTGATTTTCTCTGTAATTCGAGGGCCGTTAGTAGCGTATTTCTCGAATGCAGGTATATTTGGACTTGATATGAACTTCTCCGTAATTCGAGGGCCGTTAACGGCGTATTTCTCGAATGCAAGAATATTTGAATTTGATATGAATTTCTTCGTAATTCGAGAGCCGTTAGTGGCATATTTCTCGAATGTAGAAATATTTGGATTTAATCTCCATGAAAGGAGGGGTATAGATCTTCTCGATGTATTTGATTATAAGAAAGAGGGTTTTGATCTCTTTATGAATATCCCAAGAATTTATTGGAACTTTGAAGATGCCTCTTTTAGTGATATTTACTCCTTTATATAGGCGCAATTTAGGGTTTAGAGTAGAGCAGCCACCAAACTAGATTTAGAGTAAAGCAACCCCTAACAAAAATTGAACTCTTCTTGTAGAGTGTACAAAATTTTAGTATCTATGTCAAGAACTCTAATAGAATTTGAATTCTTCTTGTAGAGTTCTACAAGATTTCGATGTCTACAAACTCACTAAAGTTAAACCTTTTCAATTTCCTCTCTAGTAAATCGACAGCGAGAGTTTATGACGACGACAACTGCATAGTTTATGATAGGATGGTGGACTTCTTATTTTTCTCAAATTTCGCACTACTGTAACGCATATGCAATGTTAGTTGCTACTATTTTTAACTTGTGAGCATTCTTATCGATGTCGTGTTAATTGCTACTGTTACACAATAATGAAAATTATTGCGCCAAATTGATATTTATCTTATGAGTATTTTCTTATCGGTTAAATCGAAAATTGAATCGTTAAGGATCAAAAATTGATAAATCCAAAATTGATAAAAATATCTTATTGATTAGTTATTGATTTAGCACATTTAAGAATTAAAAATTGATAAACTAAATTGATAATACATAAAATCAAATTGAATCAACCATGCACACCTCAACTTTTAACCATTGATAGCCATCTAGGGTCCGGACAAAATCATGTAAAATTTTCTATGAGCTACTAAGAGCACCAAATAATTCTTTGCAGCACAAATTATACGTTCATTTTTATACCTTCAAGTGGTGAGTGAAATAAAATTTTCTTAAATTATTCTCATTTTGCAAGTTTCATTTTTGAATTATTGGGTATTTCAATTTTCCTCGTACTATAACTTTCTTTAGATAACCCCGCCTCCGCGCCTGCCCCTCCCGCCCCCCTCTTCTCAAAGAAAGTGGCAAGATGTATGGGATTACTTGCTAAGAGCGCATGAAAAAGGAAAAATAATCTCCAAAGTTCGCCTGGATCAATGAGTTAGTGATAGTGCGCCTGGATCAATGAGTTAGTGATAGTGCAAGAGATTTTGCCAACACATGAAAGTTTAAATAGGAAACTCGCATTACAGTGAGAATTTAGGGGGAGTTTTAATCTACTAACTCAATTTTTTTTGGCGTGAACTATCAATTTGATATGATATTGATGTATATCAGTTATAGTGAATGTCAATCAAGATCTAGTTGATGTCTATTGAAATTTGATGTATTTTTCTTTTAGTGTGAAAATAAGAGTAAATTTTCCCTATAAACAGAAGGGCTTGCTTCATTGTAAATAAATAAGAATTACTATCTATTCTCTCTTTACTCTTCTTCTTTATTCTTAGTTATTTCATAACACGTTATCAGCACGATATTCTACCATCTCAAATTTGAAGGCTAAGGTATTATTTTTTTTTTCCTTTTTCATATGGCTAACAATCTTACGAAGTGTGAGTTTGTTGCTCTTCAAAGTTCGGGCAAGAACTATATTTCATGGGTGTTAGATGCTGAAATCCACTTAGATGCTATGGGTCTTGTAGACGTCATAAAGAAAGAAAATACAACATCTAGTCAAAATTGTGCTTGGGCTATGATTTTCTTGCGTCATCATCTTGACGAAATTCTGAAAATTGAATACCTTACTACTAAAGATCCACTCGTACTATGGAATAGCCTAAAAGAAATGTTTGACCCCTTAAAGATGATCATCCTCCCGAAAGCATGATATGAATAGATGCATCTGAGGTTTCAAGACTATAAGTTTGTTCATGAGTATAATTCTGTCATGTTTAGAATTTCTTCTCAATTGAAACTATGTGGAGAGATGATCAATGATGATGATATGATGGAAAAGACGCTCTTCATTTTTCATGCCTGGAATGTGCTCTTATAACAACAATACTAAGAAAAAAGTTTCAAGAATTATACTAAACTGAGTTCTCATCTTCTTGTGGCTGAACAAAATAATGATTTGTTGATGAAAAATCATGAGAATCGGCCTACTGGATCTGCACCATTACCTGAGATGAATGATGTGCATGCTCACCATGCTAGGCGTGGAAAAGGTCGCGGCCCTGGACGTGATCGTGATGACCAAGAAAGAAATCATGTTTCGGGTGTTAATCATTCATCGAACAAAAAGAGAAAGATGAGAAACGTGAAACAATTACTTATTTTTGATGTGGTGGAAAAGGATACTATTCACGTGACTGTCGTGCTCTCAAGCACTTGATTGATCTTTATCAAACATCACTAAAGAAGAAAGTGAGAAATCCCAAGGCTAACTTTCTCTCTGAAAATATTGTTGACATCACATGCTTGGATGTAGCAGATTTTTTTGAGCACCCTGAAGGAAAGATTGATCACTTGATTGATGATGGTTCCATAAACATGAAAGAATGAATGATTTTTAATTTTTTTTTATTGTTGATAAGAGTTAGTGAATAAAAATCATGTAAAAGTAGTGATTTGCATGAGTATTAGTTTTTTATTAGTATTAATTAATTTAATTATATTATTATTATTATTATTATTTATTATTGAATTGAATTTCAGTCATTATTTATTGAAAAAGAAAAAAGAATAAAGAACGATACAGTAATGAAAACAAATGGTAGGCGTTGCAAAGAAAGAAAAAAAAGAAAAAGATTGATTGTTGGCTTACTGTACCAAGCTGCTTCCATTTTTTTTTAGTTATTATTAGTATTATACTTTTTAGGAAAAATAAACGTTACTACTGAATTATTAAACTACTGCATTCCTTATGAAACTTAATATAATAATATTATATTATTTACATGTTCTGACCAAAAGATACTACAAATACGTGTTTTTTATTTTTTTAATATTTGAAAATAAAATGCTAAGCTAAGCTTAGCACGTACTAATTGGACATTTTTTTAATTTCTTAGAAAAGTGTGATTAACATTTTCTTATCGTATAAGCTTTCACTTTGTACAAAGATTTAATATATATTTTATTTGATGCATGTCATTTTATTTGAAGATATGGATAATTTTCAAAGTAATCTGTCCAATTTTGAAGATATTTGTTTGATTGATTTTGGCACTACATATACGATATTTAAAGATGAGAAATATTTCTCTCATCTAAACATGGGCAAGATTAATGCTACTACAATTTTTGGTAGTGCTAATTTGATTAAAGGCTTAGGAAAAGCCATTATAATCTTGCCCCAAGGGAACTAAACTCATCATAAATAATGTTATGTTTTCTCCTAAGTCTCGGAGAAACTTGATGAGTTTTAAAGATATCCAGGAAAATGGTTATCATATCAAGATAATTGATGAGATGAATCTTGAATATCTTGGTATCACCAAGAATGTCTCTGGGTTGACATGTGTTATAGAAAAGTTCTCTGCTTTATCTTTTGGCCTGTATTGGACAAAGATTTGTGCAATTGAGGCACATTCTATCGTAAACAAGAAGTTTACTAATTCCAATACTTTCGTACTTTGGCATGATCGTCTGGGACATCCCGTATCTATAATGATGAGACGAACACAGAAAATTCAAATGGGCATCCATTAAAGAACTTAAAAGTTCTTTCGAATGGTGAATTTTCATATAATGCTTGTTATCAAGGCAAGCTATTTGTGAGGTCATCTCCAATAAAAGTTGGCATTGAGTCCCCTGCATTCTTGAAACGCATACATGGGAATATTTGGAGACCCATTCACCCTCCTAGTGGATCGTTTAGATACTTTATGGTCCTAATAGATGCTTCCTCTAGATGATCTCATGTGTGCCTATTTTCATCTCGCAACTTGACATTTGCAAAATTGTTGGCACAAATAATACGATTACGGGCATAGTTTCCTGATAATAAGATTAAGTTATTTGCCTTGATAATGCTGCAGAGTTTTCATTCCAAGCATTTAATGACTATTGCTTATCGATTGGGATAAGAGTGGAACATCCTGTACCCCATGTTCACACTCAAAATGGCCTTATCGAGTCATTAATTAAACGTCTGCAGTTGATAGCAAGACCATTACTTATGAAAACTAAGTTACCCACTTCTGTTTGGGGTCATACAATTTTGCATGCTGCAGCACTTGTTCATCTTAGACCGATAAATTATCATAAATTTTTTCCATTGCGATTGGTTTTGGGTCAAGAGCCTAATATATCTCATTTAAGAATTTTGGGGTACGGTATATATGTGCCTATAGCACCACCAAATCGCACTAAGATGGACCCCCAAAGAAGGTTAGGAATTTCTATTGGATTTGAATCACCCTCCACTATTCTCTATCTTAAACCATTAACGGGAGATATGTTCACTACTCGATGCAGATTATCGGTTTGATGAGATAGTTTTCCCAAAATTAGGTGGAAGAAGATAGTGACATCAAAAGAGAAATTTTATGAAAAAATTCATCACTATCTCATCTTTATCCACGTGCTTCTATTTGTGAGCAAGAAGTACAAAAGATTATTTATCTGCAAAAAATTACAAATCAAATGTCAAATGCATTTACAGATTTGAAAAGGATCACTAAATCACATATTCCTGTAGAGAATATCCTAATTCGAATTGATGTCCCTAAAGGACCATTCACTAGTGTCATAGCTAATGAATCTAAAGCACGCTTGAAGTGTGATAGACCATTAGGTTCTAAGGATCGAAATTCTAGAAAAAGAAAAACAAATGGTCAAGATGACACTATGAAAGATCCTTATATGAAATCTCAAGATTTAAGCAATGTTGATATCCCTGAAAGGATCAATGAGTCTGAGACTCAAGAAAATGAGGAACTATTTATAAATTCTAGTGATGTTGGAACTAATTTGAATAGATCTGAAATAGTAGTGGATTATGTATTTGCATACAATATTGCAAAAAAAATCATGCAAGATAGTGAAGATCTTGAACCTCGACCTGTCACAGAATGTGGACAAAGAAATGACTGGCCAAAATGGCAAGAAAAAATTCAATCTAAATTGAATTCACTTGTCAAACGTGAAGTTTTTGGACCTGTATCTCAAACACCTAATGGTGTTAAGCCTATTATCTATAAATGGGTCTTTGTGCGAAAAAAATAAAAAAAATAAAATACAAAGGTATAAGGCATGCCTTGCTGCACAAGAATTTTCACAACGTCTTGGTGTCGATTATGACGAGACATATTCACCAGTTATGAATGCAATAACATTTCGTTATCTTATTAGTTTCATTGTCTATGAGATACTTGAAGTGCATTTGATGGATGTGGTAACAACCTATCTATATGGATCACTTAATAATGCGATATACATAAAAAAATTTGAAGGATTTAAGATGGCGAAAACGTATAGTTCAAAGCCTCGGGAAATGTATTTCATTAGATTGCAAAGATCATTTTATGGTTTGAAGTAATCTGGATGCATGTGGTATAATCGTCTTAGTGAATATTTATCTAAGGAAGGTTATACGAATGATGAAATTTGCCCATGTATTTTTATAAAAAACAACGTCAGAGTTTGTTATACTTACTGTCTATGTCGATAACATAAATCTTATTGGAACTCCAATAGAGCTTCAAAAGGTAACTGATTACCTAAATAAAGAATTTGAGATAAAAGATTTTGGAAAGACAAAATTATGCCTTGGTTTGTAAATTGAGCATTTGACAAATGGTATCTTTGTCCACCAATCTGACTACAAAGAAAAGGTGTTGAAAAGATTTTATATGGATGGAGCACATCCATTAAGCACTCTGATGGTCGTTCGATCACTTGATGTGAATAAAGAACTATTCCGACCTCAAGAAAAGAATGAGGAACTCCTTGGTCCTGAAAGACCATATCTTAGTGCAATTGGTGCACTAATGTATCTTGCAAATACTACAAAGCCTGATATAGCCTTTTCAGTTAATTTGTTAGTAAGGTATAGTTTTGTTCCTACTAGGAGACATTGGAATGGGATCAAACACATATTACGGTATCTAAGGAACTATCAATATGAGCTTATTTTATTCTAAAAATTGCAGGCCCGATCTTGTTGGTTATACCGATACTGGGTACTTATCTGACCTGCATAGAGCTCGGTCTTAAACAGGATACGTATTTATATGTGGGGGTACTGCCATATCTTGGAGATATACAAAGCAGTCTATCGTTGCCACTTCATCAAACCATGCTGAAATTATAGCTATTCATGAAGCAAGTCGAGAGTGTGTGTGGTTGAGGTCCACATTACATCTCATTCGAGAAAAATGTGATTTGAAATGTGACAAAGTACTCACAATTTTATATGAAGATAATGCATCATGCATAACACAACTTAAGGGAGGATTCACAAAAGGAGATAGAATGAAACACATTTCGCCAAAACTCTTCTATGCACATGAGCTCCAAAAAAATGGTGATATTTTTGTACAACATATTTGTTTAAGTGACAATATGGCTGATTTATTCACCAAATCTCTTCCAACTGCAGCTTTCAAGAAGATGGTGTACAAGATTGGAATGCAGAGGCTCAAGGATGTTCTTATTATGGAGAGCTAATATGTGTTGTACTCTTTTTCCCTTACGAGGTTTTGTCCCACTGGGTTTTCCTTGTAAGATTTTTAATGAGGCAAACTATATGCGTATTATTACACATTCAAGGGGGAGTGTTATGATATTAATGTACATCAATTGTAGTGAATGTCTATCAATATCTAGTTGATATCTATTAGGATTTGATGTATTTTTCTTTTAGTGTGAAACTAGGAGTAAATTTTTTCTATAAATAGAAGGGCTTCCTTCATTGTAAATCATCCCTCAAGAGAAATAAGAATTACTATCTATTTTCTCTCTACTCTTCTTCTTTATTCTCAGTTATTCATAACACTATTGCTATTCTTTGAAAGAGTTTTTACAGCGTAATAATCACATAACATGTCATATTCCTTCTGAGATGTTTTAATATTAATGCATGGCTGTATAAAAGAGTTTAGTAAAAATATAAATAGTTTAAATATCTATATAATATATTAAAAGTGCGAAACCCCTTAAAAAAGAGATTTGAACTTTTTGTCCTTAATTAAAAGATTCTCTTTTAGACAAAACTGTCTTTTTACTATTTTATTTAATTTATTATATTAACTAGACTCCTAAAGTATATGAGATTCCTAAAATATATGGAAAGAGAATCGATTAATATTTTTCTTTGTACTGATCAATTAAAAAATACTCCTAAAATAGGATTATATTAAGGAAATACTTCTATAAATATTGAGATTCACGTTACACTAAGAAGAAATCAATTTATCTATTGGGAGAATATGATTGATGCTCATCTAACTTGATTCGGTTGTATGTCTAGATTGGTGGATGCTTAATTTTCTATCCCTCAACTTCTTTACTGTTTTTGTCAACATAATAGAATAAACGTGTGTGTGTGCATATATATATATATATATATTCTTTATTTTGGTTTAAGTCCTTTAGAATCAAAATTTTTGCTTAGACAAGAATTATTTTCATCAAAATTAAAGCTTTGTGATCATTATTATATTATTTTGTTGTATTTTACCGGTCATATATGAATATCGGTTGATTTTGAGAAATTTCTTATATAAATGTTAAGTTTAATTATATTTTTTTGATTTCTTTATTATCTAATTGTTCTATTTTAATTTATAGGTGGTAGATGAATGTCGGTCATCTTTGAAGATTTTTTTTTAGGTAAAGATTAGGTTTAGTTGTATTGTCTTAATATCTCCATTAGTTTATTATTTTGTTGCAGTTTATAGAAGGTAGATGAATGTCGAGCGGCTTTGAGAATTTTTTTTGATAAAGCTTAGGTTTAATTAAATAAATTCTCCATCTCTACATATTCAAAAGGTTTGAATTTAATTATTGTATTCATCTTTATTATATTTAAATAAATTTTCTATTTAGTGTAACATTTGAACTCATTAAAGTGAGGTACACGCACGAGGCGCGTACAGCTAAACTAGTTAAATTTAAAAGTCGCAAGCCGATCCAATAGATATCGAATATCTATTAACTTTTCAAGTTTCGATTGATAAAAGTTCTTCCAACAAAGACCATGTGCAGAGGGTGGACATGGTCCAATAGGTATCGAATATCGTATAGGTCAAATTTCTTTAATGCCACGATTTTGAAATTATGATATTTGATATACATTTTAAAATATTTTGATATTTGATATTTATAAATATTGAATATCATACCGAAGTATATAACTACTTATAAAATTCATTTGTATTATTACAATATAAACAAATATATAAAATAGTATTAGCATAAAATTAGTTATTTAAAAATATCAAAACTTTGACTACTCTATATAGTTTGAAATATTATTTTTTTCATAATTAATTTAAGAAGGAAATTGGTTGTACTTTTATTTAATATTTCTACTTGTGTAAAGTATTAGGTTGTATTTGTTTTTATTAATATTAAGACATCTGAATTTGAATACACATTTGAATGATTAAGATGTTGTTTCTAGATCTGAAATTGGATGTTTAAGACAGTTTGTTTTTCAACATTTGAATGTGCGTAACTTATTTATTTGTAGACATAATAAATATTGAAAAAAGGCAAATATATCCTGAACTATGATAAATGGTACGTATACACCCCGCGTCATACTTTGGGTACACATATGCTCCTACCATTAATGAAATGGTATGCATATGATCATCACACTAATGGTAGGGGCATATGTGTACCCAAAGTATGACGAATGGTATATACGTACCGTTTATCATAGTTCAAGGGTATATTTGTCTCTTCCTAGTTTTAATTTCTTTATCCCAAATAATCAATCCAAAGCCACTATCTGACTCAATAAACCCATCGAACTCCATTTCAAATCAACTCGATCCGACCTCTATTTTTTTTATTTCAAACCCTATACTCCCTCTATTTTTCTCTTAAATGTGAACCCCAATCACATTACAGTGATTGGCCACTACTTCTAGTTGATGTTTATTGGCCGGTTGGAGGGAGTGGAGATTAGGTCGGAGGTGAAGCTAGAGGTGCGACGATGGTTCACCGGTGTGGCGTTTCCGATTCGATGGAGATGGTGACTATGTGATTTTGATCCATGATGGGTAGCATTTTTCTGGCAAAATTTTGATGAAATTGAAATTTGAGGAATTCAATTTATTTGGTATTTTTTTAAATTAGTAGTAGTGGATGTTACTGTATTATGTGTGTATATCATTATAGGGGTAAAAATAAATACATCTTTTAGATAGGCGTCTCTTGAATTTTAATTGGGATCGGGTCGGGTAGTGGGTGAGTTAATTATTTAAGATAAAAAATTAAAATAAAAAAGGAACAAATATACCCCGAACTATGATATATGGTATGTATATACCTTCGTCATACTTTGGGTACACATATGCTTCTATCATTATTTGAGGGGCATATATACGTACCATTTCATTAGCGATAGGGGCATATGTGTATCTAAAGTATGTCAGAGGGTATATACGTATCATTCATCATAGTTCGAGGTTATATTCATTCCTTTTCCATAATAAATATATTAAATAATTAATTAAATCTTAAAAAATATTTTAATTTAATAAAATGAAATCATTATTTGATTAAACAAGTGAAATATTATTTATATTTGTTAGTGATGATGGAAATGGTTTGTAATGATGGTAGTGGCGATGATAGTTATGATGGTGGTCGTGGTTGGTGTTGTAGTGAATGTCATGTGTTGGGTTCATAGTATATGAAAGAAGTGTGAATGGAAAAATGAAGAGTAAAATAGTGGAGGGAAGGAAATACTAAAATGAAAAGTGTACTCCCAAATTAGAAAGTTTACTCTTCCTCCCACATTGGTGGAAGAAGAGAACTTGGAAGTCTTTATAATCAAGAACACTTACTCCACATGGTAAGTGATGCAAGAAATAAGAGATGCCTCGCGTTGTCATCGTCATCGCTCGCTCGACTTCGGATTTGAATTTGGATTTGGATTTGAATTTGGCAAATGAGATCTATCCTTTTAGACAAAATTTATTTGAGATCCGAACATACCAAAGGAAAAAATGCAGGAAATTTTTTCTGATACTCCATTTATATAATAGGCATGCAGTAACAGTTGCAATGTTTTGAATAAAACTGATGCTTCAGTTGCACTGTTTCAAGTGAACTGATGCATGCTTCAGAAGAATGCAATCCTTCAACGAAGTAACATACTATTTCACGAAATGAGATGACTGTTCAGAAACAGATGCACTCTTTGATGAACAGAAATGAATTTTCAAAAAGAGGTGCAATCTTTAAAGTGAACCATTGCCTCTTTTTGGAAGAGGCATGTTGTGGCTATATAAACTTGCTTTTATTCACATGTTTAGATATGAAAATTACAGAATAAAAATACTCTTCTTACCTCAAAAATATTCTGTGTGATCACTCAAATCGTTCAATGAGTTCGAAGATATTCCAGTTGTTTGAGGTACCGCTACAGTTGGTTTGTTTGGACATTTTATTCTGGGAGAAAAATTTTGCAACCTCGGGTACAGTGAGGGGAATTATTTTCTTAAGGAAAGTCCGTGAATTCGGGCGAATTGGCTATTTCTGTTTCATCTTTATTTCTGAAAATTACATACACCTCTTATAAAGATAATTTTGATCTTGGGTTGAGGGTATTTTCTGTACTTCATTATGTTCTTGTTCTTAAACTTGAACTAGTTGAAGTGGTTGTTTCTAGTATACAGATTATTGTACCCGTAGAAGGAAGAATAAAAATCTTAAGAAAATAATTCAGAATCTGTATTACTTATTTTTAGAGATTAAAGCTTAAGCTATCTACTCCGTTTGAGTTTAACTAGTGATTAGAAGACATAAAATCTTCATCACAAGTTTAAAATTTAATCGGTTGACAATTGGAAGTCATAAAAACTTCATTGTTAACTAGAAACAAGAAGAAAAGTTTAAAATTTTATTTAACTTTATAATTAGTATTCTGAAAAATACTAAATTTTTATGTCTTGTGGTGACAGAAAAATGACAATAAAAAGTCAAATGCATGATGATGCTACGACTGTGGCGGTGACTAGCATTGCTACAACAAGCCGCGCAAATGCTCCACAACATATGGCACCTGCGGAAAAGCCTGAAAAGTTTACGGGCATCGACTTTAAGAGATAACAGCAAAAGATGTTCTTTTACCTCACCACTTTGTGTCTGCAACGATTCACTAGCGAAGACGCTCCTGAGATGTCTGAGGAAACCTTGGACAAAGAGCATTTCATAATTGTAGAAGCTTGAAAACATTTAGACTTCCTTTGCAGGAATTATATTCTGAGTGGTCTCCAAGACGACCTCTACAATGTTTACAGTGGAACTAAGACATTGAAGGAATTGTGGGGGGCACTTGAATGAAAATATAGAATAGAGGATGCAGGAATTAAGAAATTCCTTGTTGCACGGTTTCTGGACTTTAAAATGAAAGATAGCAAATCGGTTGTCTCTCAAGTGCAGGAGTTTCAAGTAATCATACATGATCTCCTAGCAGAAGGTATATCTTTGAAAAATGCCTTAGTTGAACAAATTAAAATTGTTCTTAATAATCACATAAACTGTTTTGTAGGTTTGATTGTGAATGATGCATTTCAAGTAGCAGCGATAGTTGAGAAGCTACCACCTTTGTGGAAAGACTTCAAAAACTACTTGAAGTATAAGCGCAAGGAGATGACTGTTGAAGATCTTATTGTCTGACTACGTATTGAAGAGGATAATAAGGCTGCCGAGAGAAGGTGAAAAGGAAATTCTATAATTAATGGAGCACATATTGTAGAAGATGACCAAAACAATTCTAAGAAAAGGAAGAAAACTGAACAAGGAGGCTATCAACCATAGAAGAAATTCAAGGGAAAATGCTTCAATTGTGGAAAGATTGTCCATAAGTTCATCGATTGTCATTCCCCAAAGAAAGGCAAGAAAAATGATCAAGCAAATATGATTGAATCCAACAAAGAATGTGATAATCTATGTGCTATGTTCTTAGAATGCATCTTGGTGGGGAATCCTCATGAATGGTGGATTCTGGTGCCACCCGCCATGTATGGGCCAACAAAGAGTTATTTTCGTCATTCGCTCCGGCTCAAGTAAAAGAAATGATCTACATGGCTAACTCCACTACTACTAAGGTAGAAGGAACAGGAAAAGTATGCTTGAAAATGACTTCAGGAAAGGTCTTAACACTTAACAATGTTTTGTATGTTCCAGAGTTACATAGGAATTTAATTTTTAATTTATGTTTCACTTCTAGACAATAAAGAAATTCAAATGTGTAACCGTTTCTGGAAAATTATAATTAGCAAAGGAGAAATGTATGTAGGAAAAGGCTATCTTACCGAGGGCCTTTATAAGATGAATGTAATGAATGTTGAAATAAATAAAAGTTTAAATTCTTCTTATTTGCTTGAGTTTTATGATTTATGGCATGAACGTTTAGGCCATGTTAATTACAAAACGTTACGAAAACTAATTAACTTAGAAGTTTTGTCAAACTTTGAGTGCAATAAATCAAAGTGTCAAATGTGTGTAGAATAAAGTATGTCAAGCATCCTTATAAGTCCGTTGAAAGAAATTCCAATCCCTTAGACTTAATACATACTGACATTTGTGATATGAAGTCAACACTATCACGTGGTGGGAAAAATATTTCATAACTTTTATTGATGATTGCACTAGATACTGTTATGTCTACTTGCTAAATAGTAAGGATGAAGCAATATATGCGTTTAGGCAATATAAAACTGAAGTTAAAAATCAATTAGACAAAAAGATCAAAATGATAAGAAGTGATAGGGGTGGAGTATATGAATCTCCCTTTGCGCAAATATGTGTAGAGAATGGAATCATCTATCAAAATACGGCCCCATATTCACCTCAATCTAATTGAATTGCAGAAAGAAAAAACCAAACTTTAAAGGAAATAGTGATTGCCTTACTTATAAGTTCTGGTTTACAGCAAAACTTGTGGGGGGAGGCTATCTTTACGGCCAACCGTATACTCAATAGAGTTTCCTATAGTAAGACAAAATCAATTCCTTATAAAAAGTGGAAAGGAAGAAAACCCAACTTAAAATATTTCAAAGTGTGGAGGTGTCTAGCAAAAGTCCAAGTTCCTGTGTCTAAAAGGGTTAAGATAGGACCTAAGACGGCGGAATGCGTGTTCATAGGATATGATAAAAGTAGTAAAGCATGTTGGGTTTTGGTTCATAAATCCGAACATCCGGATATAAATAAAAATACGGTAATTGAGTCAGATAATGCTGAATTCTTTGAAAACATTTACCCGTATAAACTTAGACATGAACAGTCTAGTGGAGGATCTAAACGACTTTGAGATAAACCAAGTGAGAATGTACATAATGAAGAAAATCCAAAATGTATTACACGTCAAAAAATGTCAACTTTATTTGGATCGGATTTTGTAATATTTCTCTTAGAAAATAAGCCTCAAACGTTTAAAGAAGCGATGTCGTCGTTAGACTCATCCTTTTGGAAAGAGACAGTCAATAGTGAGATTGATTCAATCTTAAGTAACTATACATGGGAATTGGTTGATCTTCCTCTCGAAAATAAACCTTTAGATTCTAAATGGATCTTCAAAAGAAAAATGAAAGTAGATGGCACTATTGATAAATACAAGGCAAGACTTATAGTAAAAGGCTTCAAACAAAAAGAAAGCGTTGATTACTTTGATACATACTCTCCAGTAACAAGGATAACATCAATTCGAATGTTAATTTCCTTGGTTGTGGTATATGGTCTTGAAATTCATTAAATGGATGTGAAAATTGCTTTCCTAAATGGAGAATTGGAGGAAGAAATTTATATGGAACAGCCTGAGGGTTTTGTGGTTCTAGGAAAAGTGAATAAGGTGTGTAGACTTATTAAGTCATTGTATGGACTAAAGCAAGCACCTAAACAATGGCATGCGAAGTTTGACCAAACCATATTGGCAAACGGGTTCAAGATAAATGAATGTGATAAATGTGTTTATATTAAAGACACTCCAAATCACCAAGTAATTGTTTGTTTATATGTGGTTCAGCAGAGACATTTCTGACATAAATGCAACCAAATGAATGCTCGAGAGTAAGTTTGATATGAAAAACCTTGGAGTTGCAGATGTGATCTTAGGTATAAGAATCCATCAAACTCCACAAGGGTTGGCATTTTCACAGTCTCATTATATCAAAAATGTACTTGACAAGTTCAAGTATATGGAATTCAGTATTGCCAAGACTCCATTAGATGTGAGCTTTGCACTTCGAAAGAATAAAGGTGAAAGTAAATCATAATTGGAGTACGCAAGAGTATTGGGATGTTTAATGTATATAATGAATTGTACTCGACCAGACATAGCATGCGTTATTAGTAAATTGAGTCGGTCCACGAGTAATCCCAACAAAACTCATGGGATGACAATGAAAAGAGTTTTGGGATATCTTAAATACACTCAAGACTATGCCTTGCATTATAATAAATATCCTGCAGTACTTGAAGGATATAGTGATGCAAATTGGATCATCGGATCAAACAAAGTAAAATCCATAAGTGGATATGTATTTACTATTGGTGGAGGAGCAGTCTCTTGGAAATCATCCAAACAAACTTATATTTCTCGCTCTACAATGGAATCTGAATTTATCACATTAGATAAAACCAGTGAAGAAGCAGAATGACTCCAAAATTTATTGGAAGATATTTCGTATTAGCCCAAGCCAGTGGCACCAGTATGTATACACTATAATAGCCAAACGGCAATAGGTAGGGCAGGGAGCATGATGTACAACGGTAAATCTCGTCACATACGATGGAGACATAATACTGTTAGGGAACTTCTTTCTAGTGGAATTATCACTGTTGACTACGTAAAGTTAAAGATAATGTGTCGGATCCACTTACAAAAGGCCTATCTAGAGAAGGAGTGGAAAGAATATCCAAGAGAATGGGTTTAAGGCCTAGGACAAGTCAGCATGGCAGTAACTCTACCTAGCAGACTGGAGATCCCAAGAGCTAGGTTCCAGGAGATCAAACAAAGTTCTGTCTGGCAGGTTCAACATTGTCAATTACCCAACCTATTCTCATGATATAGACAATGTATATTAAACTAGGATAAGACTTAAGGTGAAAAGTCTTTTAATGATTATCTAAATTTGATAAATTTGACCAAATATTTTAATCTATAGGATTGAACGTTTAGAAATCACCTATGTGAGGGTGAAGTGGAAGCCACTTCAAGGAGAATATTAGTAATGGCCTATTCTCTAAGCTCTCACAAAACCAAGACGTGTTCATAGCTGAAAAGAACAAAACCGTGAGAACCATAAATGTTAAAAGGTTGGTTGTGTGACATGTATTGTCTAGGTGTACATTAAAGTTTGACAATTCAAAGATATCAAATCTACCGATTGACTGAGTGCATCCGATGCATGTTCACGATAGAAAGTTCAAAGGGAAACCCACTTATCCAGATGCAATCAGTCTTTGTATGATGATCACATATTTGTCCGCAAAAATTTTACAAAAAATAGCCATTTTCCAATCATGTGGGGTATTGTTGGGTTCATAGTATATGAAAGAAGTGTGAATGAAAAATGGAGAGTAAAATAGTGGAGGGAAGGAGACACTAAAATATAAAGTGTACTCCCAAATTAGAAAGTTTACTCTTTCTCCCACACTAGTGGAAGAAGAGAACTTGGAAGTGTTTATAATCAAGAACACTTATTCCACATAGTAAGTGAGGTAAGAAATAAGATATTCCTTGCGTCGTCATCATCGTCGCTCGCTCGGCTCAGATTTAAATTTGGATTTGGATTTGGCAAATGATCGATTGATGAGATCTATCTTTTAGGACAAAATTTATTTGAGATCCGAACATACCAAAGGAAAAAATGCAGGATAATTTTTTTGATACTCCATTTATATAATAGGCATGCAGTAACAGTTGCAATGTTTCGAACAGAACTAATGCTTCAGTTGTACTGTTTCAAGTGAACTGATGCACTGCTTCATGAAATGATGCATGCTTCAGAAGGATGCAATCCTTCAACAAAGTAATACACTGCTTAACGAAATGAGATGACTGTTCAGGAAAAGATGCACTCTTTGATGAACAGATATGAATTTTCAGAAAGATGTGCAACCTTTAATGTGAACCATTGCCTCTTTTTGGAAGAAGCATGTTGTGGCTATATAAACCTGCTTTTATTCACAGGTTTAGATATGAAAATTACAGAATAAAAACACTCTTCTTACCTTAAAAAGATTCTATGTCATCACTCAAAATGTTCAGTGAATTTGGAGATATTCCAGTTGTTTGAGGTACCGCTACAATTGGTTTTGTTAAGGCATGAAGGAGTTTTGATGATAGGCAGGAGAATGAAATAATGTGAAGAAGTTGGTCCATTCAAGTGAAATACTTTTGCTGGCGCAGGAGTCTGAATGATATAATTCTGCGTACAAGACAAGCATAGCTAACATAAATCACATCAGAAGCTGAGTCAAACAAAGAGTCTTGAAGAAGTCAAGTTGATCAAGTGGTCCAGCAAGGAGAGGATTTAAAGAAAAAGAGTCCTATCAAATCTAGGACAAGTGAGGCGACAGCAAAAGGAAAAGAGTTAACTGATAGAGTTCTATTGGAGAACAAATTATATACGAAAAAGGACTCTATCACAGGTTGGCTTAAATACAACAAATATGACACAAAGCCTGATACTCACTCAAGCACTAAAAAGTCAATCAACAATAAGCACATCAGTTCATATACTTGAAGAAGAACCTAGTCTCTTATTTAGCAGGTCATAACGAATGTAGTCATTAGGTTCTTGTATTGTAATGAGTTATTGATTCTAGTCTCAGTAATCTATAAATTGAGTTAGGAGTTGTTGTCTTCAAGTTTGGGAACTCGAAGACTTGGGAACACTTATCTTGGGAAGATTAGTATTTTTTTAGTGATAGGAGTTAGAAGTTTTAATTCCTAGGTTACAAGAAGTCTTATAATTTTGTTGATTGTTGAGGCTCAAGTAATTTAGTGACGTTGTGGGTTAAATCCTGTAGAGGTACAAGTCATGATTTTTTACACCTTTCTTGAGCCGGGTGTTTTCCACATAAAAACACTGTGTTCATTTTTACTTCTGTGAACCACGTTTACTTACCTGTTCCACATATAGACAATTAGTAGGATGCGTACTCTAACAAGTGGTATCAGAGCGAGGTTGTTTTAAATAAGGCTAAAACCTAAGAAAACGATCAACATAATGAATTCCGCACCTCCTACTGGTCATAGTAAAGGTCAGTCAACCATTAGACCTCTACTCTTTGATGGTTCTCATTTTATCTGATTGAAAGCAAAGATGGAGATGTTCATTCAAGGTGAAGACTATGAATTATGGGACAGGATTATTGATTGTCCTACTATTCCAATGAAGACTGTTGATGGAGAACAAGTCAAGAAAGTAAGGAGAGAATTTACTCCTAATGACTTGCTGGCCTTGAAGGAAAATACAAAGGCCAAAAACATTTTGGTTTGTGGTCTAGGACCAATTGAATATAACAGGGTATCCACCTGTACTACTGCTAAGAAAATTTGGGATGCACTGGTAAATGCTCATGAAGGTACTTCCCAAGTAAGAAAATTCAGAATTGCTCTCCTGTTCACTGAATATGAGGCATTCAAAATGAAGGAAAATAAAACACTTCATGAGATGATGACAAGGCTTACTTTAAAAAATGAGTTGACTGCGTTAGGAAAAGTCATTTCTGAGGAAGAACAAGTTGAAAAGGTACTAAGGGTGTTACCTAAATCAAAATGGAATGTTAAGGTAACTACTATTAGGGAGGTAAATAAAGAACTTGAAGGCTTGACTCTGGATGAACTTGTAGGGAAATTAAGGACTTATGAAATGGAAATTGAAGGAATCAAAGAATAAGCAGCCCCTGAGAATATCTTAGCCTTAAAAGCTTCTGATAGTGATGATGAATTTGAACTTGATAAGGAGTAAGTTGCCTTTATAACCAAGAATTTTAGCAAGTTCTTCAGGGAACATTCCAATGATAATCCAAATGGATACTACAAGTGTAGAAAGACTGATCATCAGATCAGAAAATGTCCTCTCTGGGAAATAGAGTGGAGAAAGGAAAGGATTGAAAAGGAACAAAAAGAAAGGGCCAAGAGAAAGGAAAAAGAAGAATATGCCAAGATAGCTGCATGGGGATCTGACTCTGATGATGATGATGAAGTTGATGAGACAGCATTTATGGCTTTTGGAGATTTAGACATTGAGGAAGAAAATGATGCTTCTGAGGTAAGTTTACTTGAACTCAAAGAAAAATTGCATCTATTTTCTAAAACTAGACTTGTTTCCTTGATGAGTGATTCAATTGACAATCTCCAAGAATTAACTTCTGATAGGGATGAACTGTTCAACAGCCTTGTAAGCTTAAAATTTGACTTCATTGATCTAAAAGTTTGCAAACATTCTGTTGAAAAAGAAAATTGCACTCTCAAGAACCAAGTCACATTGCTTGAGTCTTCAAATAATGATCTTAAGTCTGAAGTTATTAAATTAACTTTCACTGATAATGGGAAAAAGGCCATGAGTAAAGAACAAGAAAAGGCTGAACTTGAGTTAACTAAGTACAAACAAGAATATCATGATTTGACTGAAAAAATGAATAAGCTAAGTCAAGAAGTAGCTAAGTTAAAGATAGATTTGGAAAGAGCAAACAGATGGACAAATTCTTCAAGAATTGTTCATCAGTTGGGTGAAAGAAATCATAATGAAAAAGCAGGTTTAGTTTTTTTTTTAAAAAGGCTGATAATCTACAAGATCTATGCTATATCTGTGGCAATCTTGGACCTCCTACTACTGAATGTCCTGTGGCTGCCAACACCAAATTAGAAGTCAAAATCTGGCAACAAACTTTTCTTAGACCAAAAATACAAGAACTAAATTGGTCAGAGAAACAATTCAGGTTATGTGTTTCCTGCATGGACTAGAAGAAATTTAATTCATCCTTTTACTAACAAAACAGGGCCCAAGCTTGCCTGGGTTCCTAAATCTAACCATTAATTTATCTTGCAGGTGACGGTGAAGGGAACCAAAAAACACTGGTACTTAGATAGTGCATGCTCAAGACATATGACTAGCGACAAGAAAAAGTTCCTTTCACTCTCCAAAATCAATAGACGGGGAGTTTCTTTTGGAAATGAAAAAAAGGGAATCATTACTGGAGTTGGGAAAATTGGCCCATCAAATTCAAAAGTTGTGGAGGATGTGTATCTAGTGCAAGGATTAAAGCATAACCTGCTGAGCATCTCACAATTGTGTGACAAAGGTAATAAAGTAATTTTTACTACTGCAGGGGTTAAAGTCAAAAGGATGGATACCAAAAAGATTGTGCTTACTGCAAGGAGATACAGAAATGTATACAAAGTAGATTTAATGGCAATACCAAGACCTAATTTAACCTGTTTAAGTGCAATGGAAACTGATTCCCTTCTTTGACAAAAAAGAATTGGACATGCAAGTCTAAAACAACTGAATATACTTTCATCCAAAGACATGATATTAGGATTACCTAAAACCAAGTTTAAGGAAGAAAAGTTATGTAGTGCATGTGTAAGGGGGAAGTAGGTAAGATCTTCATTTAAGTCAAAGAACCATGTTAGTACTATCAAGTGCCTTGAACTGGTCCATATGGACTTGTGTGGACCAATGAGACAACAAAGAAGAGGTGGGAAAAAGTATGTTTTTGTAATTGTTGATGATTATTCCAGGTTCACCTGAACTTTGTTTCTAGCCTCTAAAGAAGATGCCTTTGATGTCTTTGAAATTTTCATCAAGAAAATGGAAAATAAATTAGGCACTTCATTAGTTTCCATAAGGTCTGACCACGGGATAGACTTTGAGAATGAAAAATTCTTAGATTTCTGTTCATCACAAGGAATAGACCATAAATTCTCAGCTCCTAGAACACCACAACAAAATGGAGTGGTCGAAAGGAAAAATGAAACCTTGGAAAATAAGGCTAGAACAATGATGCTTGTAGTAAATGTTGCCAAAAACCTATGGGCTGAGGCAATAAGTACTGCAACATATATTATAAACAGGTGCATGATCAGACCAATGTTAGACAAGAATCCCTATGAGTTACTAAAAGGTAGAAAGCCTAACATTTCTCACTTTAGAACTTTTGGCTGCAAATGTTTCATACACAATAATGGTAAGGATAATCTTGGAAAATTTGATGCTAAAAGTGATGAGGGGATCTTCTTAGGTTATTCACTTCATAGTAAGGCCTATAGGGTTTTGAATAACAGATCTAACTGTGTTGAAGAAAGCATGCATGTGATTTTTAATGAATCCTGTGATAAGACTAACCTGCAGAAAGGAAGCGATACCGAGAAACAGGTTTCACAACATGTTCCATCGACTGAAACAATCAAACTTGGAGGCATCTTGACAGGGGGACCTGAAGCTGAAGGTACAGTAATAGGGGGAACTGAGTTATCAACTAACTCACATCAGAACAATAGAAGTGACAGCTTACTTGGCTTGATCCCAAAAGGATACAAATATCAAGGATCACACCCCATTGAGAATGTACTTACTGATCTTAATTCTGGTATCACCACAAGATCTGGACTAAGAAGTATGTGTGCATTCAAGGCATTTCTGTCTAAGTAGAGCCAAAGAAAGTAACTGAGGCATTATTTGATGTTGATTGGATATAAGCTATGCAGGATGAATTAAACCAATTTGAGAGAAGCAAAGTATGAAACTTAGTTCCTCTTCCAAAAAGATAGATCAGTCATAGGGACTAAGTGGGTGTACAGAAATAAAGTTGATGATCATGGAACAGTCACAATAAACAAGGCAAGACTGGTGGTTCAAGGATACAATCAAGAAGAAGGAATTGACTTTGATGAGACTTTTGCTCCAATAGCCAGACTTGAAGCTTTAAGACTACTTGTTGCCTTTGCTTCTTACATGGATTTTATTTTGTATCAGATGAATGTGAAGAGTGTATTTCTGAATGGCATTCTCAAGGAAGAAGTGTATGTTAAACAACCCCCAGGATTTGAGAGTAAGGAGTTTCCAGACTATGTCTATAAGCTGGACAAAGCTTTGTGTGGGTTGAAACAAACTCCAAGAGCTTGGTATGAAAGACTGTCAAAGTTTCTATTGGAGCATGGACATACCAGAGGTAAAATTGACAATACCCTTTTCTTGAAAACTAATGGGAAGGATTTATTAGTTATGAAGGTGTGTATGGATGATATTATTTTTGGCTTAACAAATATGCTTATGACTCATGAGTTTGCCAAATTCATGAGTTGTAAATTTGAGATGAGTATGATGGGAGAGCTGAATTTCTTTTTGGGATTACAAATAAAGCAGTCAGCTTCAGGAACAATGATTCACCAACAGAAATATATCAAAGAGCTTCTTAAGAGATTTTCCATGGAAGAGACAAAAGAGATAAGTACTCTTATTTTTACTGCCACTAAGCTGGACTTGGATGAAACAGGTTCAGATGTAGATCAAAAGATGTATAGAGGTATGATAGGGTCATTATTGTACCTCATAGCAAGCAGGCCTGATATTGTGTTCAGTGTAGGGCTATGTGACAGGTTTCAAGCTAAACCCAAAGAATCACATCTAAAATCTGTAAAGAGAATCTTCAGATACATGAAAAGAACTAGTGATATTAGTTTATGGTACCCCAAAGGTAGTAACTTTAATTTGGTGGGTTACTCAGATGCTGATTATGCAGGATATCTGGTGGACAGGAAAAGCACTGCTAGAATGGCTCACTTCCTTGGATCATATTTGATTACCTGGTCCACTAAGAAGCAAAACTCTGTTACCTTATCTTCTGCTGAAGCTGAATATATTGTTGTAGGTTCCTATTGTGCTCAACTGCTATGGATTAAGCAACAACTTATGGATTTTGGTATAGATGTTGGTTGTGTTCCTATTTTTGTGATAATATGAGTGCTATTAACATAGCTAAAAATCCTGTTCAACACAAGAGAACCAAACATATTGATATTAAACATCACTTTCTTAGAGATAATATGGAAAAAGGGCATATATCCATTATGTTTTGCTCTACTGAGGAATAGGTTGCTGATATTTTCACTAAGGCATTGAGTAGAGAACACTTTGAAAAAATTAGGTTAGCCATAGGGATGATTAAAATTGCATAAGTCTCCCTCAATGCTTGACTAGAATAAGTTGATTTTACATGTGATTGTTAGTTAATTCAATCTCACATATTAAGTTGTGTATCCTAAGTCCAAGATTTTAGAATATGTTGACTCATGTATGTGTTGATTTTGCAGGAAGTTTGGATTACAAAAGCAATTTTGTCTATTTTGTCATTCAGGTACGATTACTATTACTTTAAAGTACTCTAAAGAGAAACAAGTTATTTTCCTGGTTCCTCTTGCTCCATTTCAACCACCAAAATACAAAGAGTCCCTCATTTTTCAAAAAAATACCACTCCCTTTCCCATCATAACTGAAACACCTATCATTATCCTTCTGTCACGTATAATCCCTCACCATTTCACCTTCCTCATCTTCTCCTCTTAAATACGTCTTTATTTGTTTTACTTCTACACTAAAACTTCTCTTCAACCCTCTCACACTTATGAACACATTCCTGTTTTAACAATGGCATCCAACCCTTCATCTTTATCCTCTTTCTCTTCCTTTACTGCCTCTGTTCAAAATCCCCTTACCATACTCATCCTTCACCCAAACATCACATTACCTCCCTTAATTCTTTCTCCAATCTCCCAGAAATTCACAAATTTTTCTGCCTTCACAAATTTCCAAAATCCTTTTACCCAAGTTCCCTCTACTTCACCCTTCTTGAGACCTTTTCTTCCTCCTCCAATCCCGCTCTGAATTGTTCATGAGGATGATATTCTAGATGATAGAGATGATCTTCCTATTGTAGACCTTATCCCAAGAAGGTCTAGATCTCAGGTTAAGAAAAAACCCTCTGTCCCAACTAAAGCCACTTCTTCCTCACAGCCCCCTCCAATTACCTCTGCTCCTTGAACCCCACATACTCAAGGAAAGAAACAACGTGAAGATGATAAATTGGCTGAAGCTCTTCAAGCCAATAAGAGGAAACGTGTTGTGATTTCTGATCCCACTCCTTCTCCGATCTCTTCTCCTACTTCTTCTCCTGATCTTTTTCTTCGATCAGTCAAGAAAACTACTACTGTCAGAGCAAAAGCTTCTATATCCTCTTTTAAAACTTCCTCTACACCTCCTTCAAAGGCTTCCTCCACTTCAAAACCCTCCTCCACTGTCACAACTTTTCCATCCAGAGCTTTTCTCAGATCTTATACTCGTTCAAAGAAACAAGTTAGCAAACTTATTCCCTCTGATTCCTCTGACTCTGACTTCAATCTGGACACAAACGCTGAGATAGACCTTGATTTTGAGGTTTCTACACCTTCCTTTCATCAAGATACTCCTGAGGATTCTCGCCTTCACTTTCAAAATCATAAATTAGCTAGAGGAAGAGTAGTTAGTAGATTTAGGGATGTCACTATGCAGACTTTATTGGAAAAATTAGAGTTTCAAGGATGGTCTCATCTCTTTCTACAGGGAGACCTTCAGAGAAAATTTGCTCGACCTAAAGTGTATGAGTTTTATACGAATGGGGTAGGCATTGGTGAGTTATTCTCTACTACTATTAGAAAGGTTACTCTAAACCTTTACATTGCTGATATTTCTAGAATTCTGCATATTCCTTCTGGGGGTGAGGTCACTATGTCAAAGGAAGTTGGCCACCTCTTGATAATCTGGCTTCAGCCCTTGACATATGTCGAAAGTTCTCAGGGAGCCCCACATTGGTCAGACATAGAAGAGTGTTTAAAAGGGAGATATCTCCTGTTCACCAACTGCACTTTGATATTGTGCATAAGATGATTCTCCCAAGAAAGGAAAAGAGGACTATATCTAGCTTTCTTGATCTCACTCTCATGGAATTGTTAGACACTGAAGTGCGAATTGATCTGCCTTGCCTCATACTAAAGCATATGCAGAGGGTTTTACTCAAGGAAGTCAGTGTACATACTCTACCTTATCAATTCTGGCTTACACCCATATTTGAGGACTTTGGTGTTTCTATTCAATTCTATACCTCACAGACCACAAAGGACATCATAGGGTATGTGAACCACATAATGCTACCTGTTTCCATGAGGAGTGCTGATAATTCGATGCAGAGGTTGAGAAATTCTCTGGCTGAAAAAACAGGCTGAGGTGGATGCTGCACAGGCAGCCTTGGAAGCTGCACAGACTGCTCATGAAGAAGAAAAAGGTATCCTCCATGCTCAAATTGCTTTCCTTAATACTTTGTTGGAAAAAGAGAGAGCTAAAAATGCAGATGTTATTAGGAAACTTACCTCTCTCATACCCCTCTCTTCTTCAACTTAGCTTCATGACTGATCTCCTCAGGCTATCTCCTTTTGTTTCTCACCCTAACAACTTGTTCTCTCTCAGTTTACTTTTTGGTATATGTAGTCTGATCTGCAAATGAATAAAATTGGCTTAGTTGTTATCCTGTTTCCTGCTCCTGTTTTACATATTACATTTATGTGATCTTATTCTGAATTTTGATTGTCTTAGTGATAGCCTCAATGGCCATGGATAATTAAACGTTTTTCACTTGTTGTTCCAACTTTTTGATGATGTCAAAAGGAGGAAGAGAGTAGACTATGCAATGCTTATAACCCAAGGACTAACCCATTTCATTCTGTGGTTAAGTCTTTATTCATATTTCTTATTGAGTATGTCAGGAGTCTGTGATGTTGTTGTTGCTATGTTTGTCATCATAAAAAAAGGGGAATTTGTTAAGGCATGAAGGAGTTTTGATGATAGACATGAGAATGAAGCAATTTGAAGAAGTTGGTCCATTCAAGTGAAATACTCTTGCTGGCGCAGGAGTCTGAATGATATGATTCTGTGTACAAGACAAGCATAGCTAACATAAATCACATCAGAAGCTGAGTCAAACAAGGAGTCTTGAAGAAGTCAAGTTGATCAAGTAGTCCAGCAAGGAGAAGATTTGAAGAAAAAGAGTCCTATCAAATCTAGGACAAGTGAAACGACAACAAAAGAAAAAAAGTTAACTGATAGAGTTCTACTGGAGAACAAATTGTATACGAAAAAGAACTCTTTCATAGGTTGGCTTAAATACAACAAACGTGACACAAAGCCTGATACTCACTCAAGCACTAAAAATTCAATCAACAATCAGCACATCAGTTCATATACTTGAAGAAGAACCTAGTCTCTTACTTAGCAGGTCATAACTAGTGTAGTCATTAGGTTCTTGTATTGTAATGAGTTATTGATTCTAGTCTCAATAATCTATAAACTGAGTTAGGAGTTGTTGTCTTTAAGTTTGGGAACTCGAAGACTTGAGAACATTTATCTTGGGAAGATTAGTATTTTTGTAGTGATAGGAGGTAGAAGTTTTAATTCCTAGGTTACAAGAAGTCTTGTAATTTTGTTGATTGTTGAGGCTCAAGTAATTTAGTGAAGTTGTGGGTTAAATCCTGTAGAGGTACAGGTCGTGGTTTTTTACACCTTTCTTGAGCCGGGTGTTTTCCACATAAAAACACTGTGTTCAGTTTTACTTCTGTCAACCACGTTTACTTACCTGTTCCACATATAGGCCATTAGTAGGACGCGTACTCTAACAGGTTTGTTTGGCCATTTTATCCTGGAAGGAAAATTCCGCAACCTCGGGTGCAGTAAGGGAAATTTTTCCTTAAGGAAAGTCCGTGAATTCGGGCAACTTGGCCATTTCTGTTTCATCTTTATTTCTGAAAATAAAATACACCTCTTATAAAGATCACTTTGATCTTGGGTTGAGGGTATTTTCTGTACTTCATTGTGTGCTTGTTCTTAAACTTGAACTAGTTGAAGTGGTTGTTTCTAGTATACAGATTCTTGTACCCGTTGAAGGAAGAATAACATCATGATGGTGACAATTGCTATTTTTGTTGTTAGTAATTGGAGGTGTTGATCGTGGTGATTGGAAAAATATTTGTATGATGATTTACGATGTATTGGCAAAAATGAATTCAGAATTTAAAAGTTCTGGATGCCACAACGCGTTGAAGAATATTGTACAGTGGATTCTGCATGCCTAAGCTATATCAATGTTTAAACAGGAGGAGTGTATTTTAACATCCATTACAAGTTAATGGAAGAGCTTGGCTTATTGATTTTTGTCTTTATGAGTTTTATTGGAGGTCGAGGGTTCAAAACCTGGTTGCAAACCATTTTTTTTTAACTATATATCGAAACAATTAGTTTAAAAAAACCAACACAGTAAGGTACGAACCCGCATCCACGAGCATAAAAACTTGATTTTCTACCTGTGGCCTCATTGATTGTCTGGGTGCCAAGGCTGCCTTTTTTATATCCCCCTAAAATACACACACACAACATACATACATATATATATATATAAAGTTTCAATCAAAACTTTCGTGTGTCGTGTCACCCTCACTCATATACATAGATTCGTCCCTCCGTGTTGGTGGTAGTTGGAGACGGTGTTAGTTGTGATGGCGGAGATGATTGTCAGTAGGAATAAACTATAATGATGGTAGTGTGACTGATAGTGGTGGTGGAGGTGGCGGTGTCGAGGATAAAGACAATGGTGGTGACCGACAAATATGTGGAGTTTGACGTCTTGACGATGTGTTACTAGTAGTTAGCAAGGGTACTAGTTGTGATAGTGGAGTTGGTTAGTAGTAGAAGTCGACCGATAGTGATTGATAGTGATGGTGGTGGCGGTGGTGGTGGGGGATATAATTGAAGTAATAATGAAGATGATAGATGTGGTAGTGGCTAGCAGTCTAGTGGTTGATAGGGATGTTGGTTGTCAATGATGGTTGTGATGGTAGAGGTGATTGGTGGCGATTGATGACTGTAATAGTGGTAATGACAAAGAGATGGTTAATGGTAAAAATTGTTGATGATTGTGGATAAAATGACGGTGAATATCGTATCATACTGTAACATGTTGACTGCCCTACTCCGACCATTGTACTTTATAAAAGGTTTCTAGAGGAGTGAAATTACACAGAACTACAAAGAACTTCAAAGAGTATGGTGAGATAGATGAAGGATCACATGTGCTGTTCTTCCAATATTTTTGAACCCTAATAGGCAAAAAGGATGAAGGAATAGTTGTGTGCATAAATAACAGTGAGACGGACTCTCCTAGCTTAAATATTACGGATAATAGTGAAGCTAATTTAAATCTTTTAGGGGTTGTTTGATATGATATATAAGACTAATGCATAATATGGTTTATTAGTAATACTTTCATTATTAATGTTGGTATTAGTTGTGTTTGCACTAGTTATGTTGAGAGTTTTCTTATTTAGTGTTTGATTTGGTTTATTAAAATTATCATGCATTGCAAAATCTAAAATATTTTGTTTTTAGGAAAAATTACCCTCCACGTGGTTAAAGGATGTGGAAAGGGTATTGAAGAGCAATATATCTCTAATCATGCTAATACATGCATTAGAATCCATTACATTACTAATACCATAAATTTTTTATGTAGTAGTTATACACGCTAATTAGAATTATACAAAATTAAAAAAAATATACCAAACAAGGTACTAGTAATATACAAAATTAATGCATACATTATTTTTTATTATACACTCTATCGAATGACTCATTAAAATTTTCAGTCTGCCCTAGATTAATTATATTTAGAGGAGGAATGCATCCTTTTCAAAGTAACCCTAAATCAGCTCAAAGGCATGAGTGTTTAGGTTGCAATGGCAAAAGTCACTATCAATGTGTTTCAAATGTACTCTTTGAAACAACTTGGGAGAAATAGAATTCTACTTTTCTTTAATTTACGTAATAGTTTTCTCTTTTTAATTAGTCTAAACAAATGACGTTTTCAATGTTTTAGGAATAATTTTATTTTAAATTTATAATTTTTAGCACGTGTTTTATCATATTGATAAATATATATCAGGCTTCGTCTTATTTTTTTGGAAAGTCAATCACACAATTCTACTTTAGCAAATGATGAAAAGCGAAGCTTTTTTTTCTCCGATGAAGATAATATTCACTTCTAGTTTAGTTTTCTTAATTTGTAGTTAAACAAATACCTATAAATTGTTTGAATTATAAATTTTTAAAATCTTTATTTCATTCTCAAATTCCGCATTTGAATAAATACAATCAAGTAAATTGAGTCATAAAGACTATGTACTCCATTATGCATTGTGTGTGCAGAACAGAAGGCTAATTGGAGGTGGTCCATGTGTTCACACAACTTGATGATTATGATGGATTGAATGAGAGGATCTAATTGAGGGCAAGACTATATCCTTTCAAATGCTAACATTGATTATGATGGATTGAATGAGAGGATCTAATTATGGCCCAAGACTATATCCTTTCAAATAACATTGATTATGATGGATTGAATGAGAGGATCTTGATGATTATTCATTGCACATTATTATCCTTTTTAAGGTTTTGGTCAGAGTTATCCTGCTACTTCCTTGCTCTTGTTTCTATGTGGATTGCCATAATCTTCAGACGTGTGACTCTGTGGTGAGAAAAAATTAGATAATGCCCTCATCCAAATTGGTCCCCTTCTAAAGGCAAATAGGAGTCAGATTTTACACTTTGCAGCCCAAAAGATAAGACCAGCCACACAGTGAACAACAATTTCACGTTCTATATTGTATAAAATAATTTACATTTAATTTTAATAAATTGACAGTTAATTAAATTTGAAAACAACAACATATCCTGTGTAATTCCACAAAATGGGTTCTCGAAGGTTAAGTGTATGCATACCTTATCTTTATCTCAGAGGTAGGTAAAACTATTTTTAAATAGATCCTTGGCTCAAAATAAAAACAGTCTAGAAAGGACAGTTCCTTAAATTTGTCAAATGAATTTATTTTGAAACTTAAATTAAGATATATTTTAATTCAATTACATGAACTTTGGCTCCATTTTAAAAAAATTCTCTGAATGCCCAAAAAGTTGGGACACATTTAAGCGAACACCCAAAAGGGTGGGACTTATGCCCCATAATACTTGCGCTCCATTAGTATATACCTCGATGCATTTTTAGTGCGCCTTCTCTCTGAACTCGCCTAGAAAACATCTTTTTAAAAGGTTGCCGGTGGCTACTGTCGCCAAGGGATCAATTTTCGTGAATATCGTACTAATAAAGGAAGCAGGCAACATTTTCGTGCAATCAAATCACACAGAGTAGGGTTCAATATTTGCAAGCTAAAAGCTCTAACAAAGTAAGCCTTTCATGTCCTTGTCATCCCACAATCAGTGCTCATGCTGCATTTTACAACAGGCTACAGTTCTCACATGTTGGCCCGTTGGATATATCGACCACCCCTTAAACTTGCAAGTAAATTCCATTGAACACTCTTAACTGTGATATGCTCCTATCGAGTATTGAGCATATGAACACGAATGTTCCTATTAGAAACCTCCGGCTCATTGAAAAAAAAATATTGCATGTGTTCACATGCGCTTATTATGTAGATAAGTTAACGACATAAAATATGTTGCCTCCTTTAATCATATATACATTAACCTCAATTGGAACATGTCTGAGGTCTTTAAGGTTAATGTGGGTTTTGACTTGGACTAGTAGTTACAATACAAACAAAGAGGATCACATAAGCATAGCTGTTAAAGGGAGAAATTGTATGCATCTACTATGCCACCTGAAAAGGAAGGTGAAAGCATATTTGTACATTTGTTTTGCATTGCAATAAACTTTACTAGTTTGAAATAGAAGATAAAAGTTTTGACCTATGACTAAGAACCTAAGTTGTGCAGACTCTTCACTTTCAATGCCGCACTCGTGTCGGATTCTCCAAAAATCCAATGCTTTTGGAGAATCGGAGACGCATCTGCTGACATTTTTAAGGAGTTCGAGCAACATAGCTAAGAACATCTATCCTAACCATTAACAGAAACTGGCACAGGCCCCTGCCTATCTATGAACTACTTATGAATATGACCTTGTCAATCCTGACCTTGACAATCCCAAGTTGAAGAGAAATTTCTCTGATCTTGATCTAAATAAGTTACCTAAAGAGAACTTAGCAGTTCGCTGTGGTGGTGAATTAGAGTAGAGATCGTCCTTGACGTGAAGAATGGTCAGACCTATTTCTTTGCGGACAGCCTCGATGATTTCAGTTTTAACTGGATCGCCTGATACATCAGTCACGTAAAAGACGTTAACAGCTTGTGAGCCCCTTGTCATGACCTCAGCCCGGGAAACAGAAAGACCGTGCTCCCTAAAAATGCGAGTTACATCAGATAGAAGTCCAATTCTGTCATCTCCACATAATTCCAGTCTTATTCCCTGCATATTACAGACAAAAGGGAGAATTTAAGTTTAAGAGAACGGAGTTTGAGCACTTAATTTGCATTCGGATGAGTTTGTACCGTTGACGTTCTCCTCTTGATAGCTGCCTCCAAGCAGTGTATTACACGTTGCTTCTCTGCATCTGAACTAATAGGGTAGCCATCCACATGCCTAATGTAATATTCCTAACCGAAAACAAAAGTAAGCAACACGAATCCAGTTTAGCAAAGATAAAAACAAGAACTCTTTCATAGTCATAGACTACTAATGGCCCAAGACAGTTGATTTTGACATTCCTTAGCCACTAGCTTCTTCGCTAAAATTTCCAATAATGAACTTTAAAATTGCTGTTTTAGCAAATAAAAGTTTTCACCACGTTCATCCCGCAGTTTTGCAAGGAAAAGTCTCACGTACTATAAAGCGGGAAAAAATGATTTCGGAAATTTTCAAGCATTTAAAAGACTACCTGATATGCATCAGGTCCTTCAGCAACGATGGTAGCATGATACACTACATACTGCATATCCGTTAACGTGCACACTGCATCGAAGAGCAGCTTAGGACGATCTGGACATCTCAAAGTCACAACTGTATACCCTTTATCTGCACAACTTTCTACAGTTACCAGGGGCTTCCTCTGGTCAACCGGTACACAACCTGTGTCATCTTTATCATAATCACGATCAGCATACATCAGTTGATGTAGCCTCCTTCCGGTATGAGTAGAACCTACGGAAACTGCTGTATTGGCACCCCACCTATCTCTGTCTCCTTTTAAAACAAAAAACAACAGTTTCCTGATTAAAGCAAGCCTATCAGGATCAGTTATTGCCAATCCGCTTTCTTCTTCGGTTATGTAAACAACTGATGCCATTCTTGAATTATGAGTCCATACTTCTGCTGCTACAACATTACATTTATGGTCAGCGAGAACAGCAAAGATCTCAGAAATCAATCCTGGTCTGTCTCGCCCCGTCAGTTCAATGGTTGTGTGCTTTGCTGCAGATTGAACACCCACGGATCTTTCCAAAGACCGGAAGCTGCGGCCCCTCGGTCCCAGTGACTGCAACACAAGAAAATATCTGTGCTTTAATGTTTACTCAATTTCACACTATAGTATCTGTATTAAGTAAAGAATTTATTGTTTCATCTTCTTTAATTCAGTGATATCCATTTCCTATTCAGTCTCCTGTGAGGCTGATAACTGACGAAATTACTTATTTCAGAGAGCATACTGACCATGGGCAAAGCCAGGGGGGCGCAAGATCCAAACTCTTTCATTGGAAAATTACATTGTATATAAAGGTCAAATTTGGTAGCATATAAATTGGCTGTTGAATTTCTTCGTGTGTTTACTTGTTTATATTTTGAAGCTCCCTTCAAAATTATTATGCATATAAATTGGATGTTGAATTTCTTTGTGTGTTTAGTTGTTTATATTTAGAAGCTCCCTTAGTCAAAATCCTGGCTCCATCACTGATATTGACCCTAAAGAGCTATAAGTTAAAACAGACTGATGATGGAAAAGAATAACTGAAAGAAAATCAATTAGGTATAGGTATCTGTTAACTGAAAGAAAATCAATTAGTTATAGGTATCTGTTGTATAATACTTTGTTTTAACAATTGAAAAACTTCTAAAAAGGGGCAAACGGTCACTGCCCCAGTAATTAATCAATCAAGTCTCAATCTAGAATTAGATTACCTGCTGAATGCGTTCAGCGACATTATCTTCAGAGAGCTTTTTTCCATATTGATCAGTAACATGAAATACTGAAACAAGGGAAAGAGCAATTAGTAGGAACAAACATTACTAAGTAAACAGGAATAAGCGACGATCAAATTCTGTTGCTAAACAACAAAATCTGTCGTTCATCCTATTTAGCGACGGATTATCCCAAAAAAAATATGCCAGCTACGAACAACTTTTTTGGAAACAGCCTTTCTACATGACAAGGTAGAGGTAAGGTTTGCGTACACCCAGACCTCCCCATACCCCAATTGTGGAACAATTCTAGGTATGTCATTGTTATTGCTAGCTACGAGCAATTTAGCGACAAGGTTTGTAACTAATTCAACCTTCTTCTTTTTTGTAGTGATATAAAGGGTATACTTCTAAACAAATTGAGGAACTCACCATCCATAAACCATTCCCCATCAGAAGATATATAAGCTCTTTTGACTATAAGGTTGAAATCACTAAGAACCTGAACCACTTGTAACAAGCTTCCTCTTTTATTTGCACTATCAACCTGCAAAGTTCCAACCATTTTATAGGCCAGATTCTTTGAATTAAGGGTAAAAAAGTAAAACCGATTCAATCCATTTCAAAAAATAAATAAAAAATCATCTTTGACAAATACAAAACACATCCATACCTTAATCAATGTTGCTTTCTTGTTAGATGTATTATCAACAGTAACCCTATAAATACCACACCAACAAAATTGAAATCAAATCAGCACAAAAATCCATAATATTTTCAATTTGCAAATAATCTTCCTTAAAAAGTAGCAATCTTGATGACAAATAGAATGATAGGGGAGGAGAGACACATGTCCGGTCGAACCAGAAACTTTAAAAATTAAAATTCAGAGCTCATAAACTTCAAATTCTGACAATCTAGATTACAGAAGTAGCAATCTTGATGACAAATGGACACATTGTCATCGAATCCAATAATTTTGGGTTCAGAATCTCTTTATTTACCTTAAAAATAAATCAAAATATTACAAATTATTAATTAGAATCCAATAACTTTAGAACATTAGAATTCAGAACTGGTAAACTTCAAATTCTGACTCGGCCTATGATTATGGACACACCATCTGAATCAGCACAAAAATGCATAATTTTCAATTAACAAATAATCTTGATTACAAAAGTAACATTCTTGATCACAAACGGACATAGGGGTGGAGGGTGAGTGTTGGCTACAGGTTCGATGAATTCCCTAACTTTGATCAAACTCTATGTATCTTATCGTAAAAATTATTAATTTAGAATTTAATAACTTAAAATGATTAGAATTCAGAATACTTAACGAAAGAAATACCTTGGGGGATTCATTCGAAGGACAAGTTTCTTGAATTCATCATCAACACTGAAAGAATGTGACCAGTAATCCATTTTGATGGATAACAATTTCTTTGTGCTGTTTCTTGATTATTATTATTTTGTGCTCTCAATTTTATTTTATCTTTTTGTGTCACTTGTGTGAATTTGAGTCAGTAAGACACCAAGGATCTGAGCTGTTGCTGGCGTTGGATATATAGTAAATAAAAGGAGTGATTGGATTAGATTGGATTGAATGGCTCTTGACCTTTGGCAAGAGTTCTTTAATTAATCATAAATATTGTTGGGATATTACATTACATTAGAATTTTACAGAAAGAAAAAAGGTATGATATGGTCACTGGTCACTGGTCACTTAGTCAGGGTTCATATGGACCCTCTATTTACAAAAACAGCCGCCCACCTTTTGCATTTGTCTACTGTGTGATTAAATTTATTTTTTTAATAAAAAGTATTTATTTTTTTAAAAAATATTTATTTTCTTAAAAAAATTATAGTGTTTGGTCAAACTAAGTCCTTTTCGAGAAGTAAAGCAGTTTTTTATAAGTTTTAAAAAAAGCTTTTCTCCATAGCACGTTTTAAAAATACACTTAAAATGTTTTTAAAAATTTGATCACGCACTAATTATTATTTAAAAGTATTTTTTAAATTATTAGTCAAATATGAACTGTTTCTCACCAATTTTTTTTTTTTTTTTAAAAAAGTACTTTAGAAACAAAAAAAACTTCTAAAAATAAGATAATATTATAAGCTTATCCAAATAGACTATATATTTTAAAAAAAATAAACTTAATATTTGTGTATTCTATTCATCGCCTCACTTGTAGAATTTCATTGTATATATCATTATTTTTGATGAGTTGTTTGATACAAGGATAGATAGTTGTCGTGAGATAAGGTTAGTACAACATTATTTTTTATTTGGTTACTAATCCTCGGAGAAGTTATACTAAAATTAGTAATTAGTATCAAAATAAATTATTTCGGATAGACAGTAGAATAATAGTACTAAGATTAGGTATTTCTGAATCTATGAGATTCCTCAAACCTTTCTTTATAAAATAAGGTAGAGGATGTTGATTTATGTAATTGAAAATAACCAAATAGATTTATGACTAAACCTAAAAATTAATCCCTATATCGGCTTTGATTTCTACTTTCTATAAATGAGAACGAGTTTTTTCAAATTATTCAGTAAACTGCTTCTAGAGATTATGTTATGTATGTTACTTTTAATATAATAAATCAAACAATAAAAAAGAAATATCAGATTAATTAATTTTGACATAACTTGCTTTAAACCAAACGACCCCTTAGAGTTTATGCAATGACAAATTTAGTATTAGTTGTGGGTTTACATAATTCATAAATTTTTGTCTAAATTTTATATTTATATTTAAAAAGTCATTAAACGTATAATAACATTTAACTTGGAACAGTTGATTTATCCGACTATTTCTTTATGTTAACTTGGGATCATTCCAAAAATCTAAAAAATTTAAATCTTAAATCTCCCGTTGAATTCTTTTTAGAATTAAATTATAAACAATGGGAATGTAATTTTCAAAAAATAACGTTATTAAATGATATTTATCTATTGTAATTTCCATCCTAGCTTGGTTTTATAATTTTAAATTCATAATTAAGAAAATTTATTGCAGATATCCTTGAAATGATGAAATAATCACATTATTAAATCATATTGATCTGTTATAACTAATAATCTATTTTTTTTTTTCATAATTGTAAATTCATAGTTAAAAAAATTTATTATAGATGTCCTTGATAGCATATCAAATTTAAAAGTTAAATTACTTTGTTAAAGAAGGAACAAATATTTTTTATCTTTTCTTGATCGCTATTTCTCGATTAAATCTTCACAAGTCCTTAGTATTAATTATGATTTTCTTTAACCAAAAAAAAATTATGATTTTCTTTGTTCGTTTTTATTTGTTCACTTTACATTTTGCATGTTCATTAAAAAGTAATTAAAAATAATGATTGACATATGTATTTTATTATAATACCATATTAGTTGATGTTTAATATTATATTAAAAAATAATTTGAAGAATAAATAAAAAATATCGACTTCTATTTTCTGTAAATGAGAACGAGTTTTTTTTTTATTTAATAAACTGCTTCTAGAGATTATGTTATGTATGTTACTTTTAATATAATAAATCAAACAACCAATAAAAAATAATACCAGATGAACTAATCTCAACATAACTTGCTTTAAATCAAATGACCCCTTGGAGTTTATGCAGTAACAAATTTACCATATTAGTAGTGGGTTTACATAAATTCATAATTTTTTGTCTAAATTTTATATTCGTATTGTAAAAAATCATTAAACGTATAAGAACATCTAACTTGAAATCGTTGATTTATCCGACTATTACTTTATGTTAACTTGAGATCATTTCAAAAATCTTAAAATTTTAAATCTTAAATAATCTCCCATTGAATTCTTGTTAGAATTAATTTATAAACAATGTGAATGTAATTTTTAATAAATTACATCATTAAATCATATTTATCTATTATAACTGACACCCTATTTTGTTTTTATAATAGTAAATTCAAAATTTATTGCAGATATTCTTAAAATGATGAAAGAATTACATTATTAAATTATATTTATCTGTTGTAACTAATAATCTATCTTGTTTTTTATAGTTATAAATTCATGGTTAAGAAAATTTATTGTAGATGTTCTTGAAATAATGATGGTATATCAAATTTAGAAGTTAAATTACTTTGTTAAAGAAGGAACAAGTATTTTTCATCTCTTCTTGATTGTTATTTCTTGATTACATCTTCATAAGTCCTTAGTATTAATTATTGTTTTCTCTATTCGTTTTTATTTATTCACTTTACATTTTGCATGTTCATTAAAAAGTAATTAAAAAATAATGTTTGACATATGTGTTTTATTATAATATCATATTAGTTGATGTTTAATATTAATTTTGAAAATTAATTTCAAGAATAAATAAAAAATATTTACTTCTACTTTTTATAAATGAGAACGAGTTTTTCCGTGTTATTTAATAAACTGCTTCTAGAGATTATGTTATGTATGTTACGTCTAATATAATAAATCAAACAGTTAATAAAAAATAACACTAGATAAACTAATCTAAACATAACTTGCTTTAAACTAAACGATCCCCTTGGAGTTTGTGCAATGAAAAATTTACCGTATTAGTTGTGAATTTACATAAATTCATAATTTTTGTTTAAATTTTATATTTTTTTATTTAAGAAAATCATTAAACACATACAAATATTTAACTTCGAATTGTTGATTTATTCGACTATTACTTTATGTTAACTTAAGTTCATTACAAAAATCTAAAAATTTTAAATTTTAAATCTCGCATTGCATTCATTTTAGAATTAAATTATAAACAATGTGAATGTAATTTAAAAAAAAAATACATAATTAAATCATATTTATCTATTGTAACTAGCACCCTATCTTGTTTTTATAATTGTAAATTAATAGTTAAAGAAATTTATTGTAGATATCATTGAAATGATGAAAAAAATCACATTATTAAATCATATTGATATAACTGATAATCTATCCTGTTTTTATAATTGTAAATTCATGGTTAAGAAAATTTATTGTAGGTGTCCTTGAAATGATGACAGTGTATCAAATTTAAAAGTTAAATTACTTTGTTAAACAAGGAACAAGTATTTTTCATCTCTTTTTGATCATTATTTCTCTACTAAATCTTCACAAGTTCTTAGTATTAATTATTATTTTCACTATTTATTTTTATTTGTTTACTTTACATTTTGTATGTTCATTAAAAAATAATGATTGACATGTGTATTTTATTATAATATCATATTGGTTGATGTTTAATAATAATTTTGAAAAATAATTTGAAGAGTAACTAATAAATATTAAGGATAAAATCTGGTTTAAGAGTGAGGCTAGCAAAATATTTGCTTTAGGCTCTAAAAGAGTATTTAAAGGGTGCGTAATTCAAGCACGTTTAAAATAGAAGTGTTAAGTGATTAATTAGTAAACAAATCTTAGTGTTTGATCTAATAATTAATTATTTAAGGCTCACTATGTCACAACCCAAAAACAAGGGTCATGATGGCACTTGTCGCGGCGTATTTTGATAAGTAAGCCTATCACTCAAACTGATACAAAAAGAAAAAAAAAGAAAAGACAGAAATACCCAAGGTAAGGCTTCTAGAATGAAACTGAACCATACAAGTAATCATAACAATGTGGAAAGAATTTATCCAAAATATCAATCATGCCCAAAATATGATGTCAATAATGTAAGAACAACTAATAAATCTAAAAGTCAAATACATCAAAAAAATAACCACAAAGGAATAATATTTGTTTCCGAATACTAATAAAGATATAACTACTACAGAAAGATAGAGGTGCACTTCGGATGCATGAATGTCCGACCGCTACCTTGGAAGCTCCAACAATCGTCCGAGTCAAGTAAGTTGAGGTGCGCTTGAGCTAGGACCTGAACCGAAAGAGCGCAGTAGGCATGAGTAGGATCCACTTGTACTAAGTATGTATCGTAGGCCGACCAAGCAAAGTAGTAAATAAAGCATACAAAATATACACAAAGGGCACACCACCTGCTGTCAGAAAATGTCCCACAACGGTAGACCACACCGCTTGCAGTAACAGTTCTAATATATCACATATATTACAACATCACAACAAGATAGAACACAAATATGCATTATATCACATATAAGTAGAACAAGAGGGAACATTCATATACAAGATCATCAAATATAAGTAAAAGAATCTAAGACAATACATAAATGGCAAGTTAATATGGCAATACAACACAATATTGTTGGAAAAAAAAATACTATAATATTGATATGAAACTGAAATTAATAATAGTAAGATAATATTCACAAAAACTGTGTCGTGGCAAGCCACTATTTTGAAAGCGATTTCGGCCCGACTCCGGTGCAAATTCTTCTAGCCGGTCGCTCCCCAAGGTTCGACAGCTACTTCTAAACACGTGCACTCGTGGATAGAAGTTTGAAGGTTGTCCAAATCAATTGCACAAAATAATTCAAGAGGAAGAGAAAATGAGGAAGATGGTTTCTTTCTTTATTGTGGTGCGTTTATCTTCTCCAAAGGCAATCTTTATATAGGATTAGAAAGTGGAGTTTATTAATGAAACTTAATTGTGTTAAAGAATCATTAACTCAAAGTATAATAAATTAAATGTTACCGATACTTAATCTCTACAATCCCCCACTAATGCAAAGATAAAGAACATGAATAAATTTTGGGCAAAAGGAAGGAACATGTACTTAAGTGTCAATATCTTTTGATTTGAATTGACACGTAGTGATATGAGGCAACAACAAATATCCAAAAAGTGAAGTACTCTTGAACTAGATGGACATAAATTGAGATCCCCACAACATATACCATATCCTTGATTTTAAGCTACCTCCGTGATACTACAAAGTGCTTTTATGGTCATGCACATAAACCTTGGGTCTCATGATTGCTCTAGAAAGATAACCCAAGTCTTTCATAAAAAGGTGATCAACCTTTTACACTCACTTAGGTGATCCATTAAGTCTATCTCATAGACCACCTTAAGGCTATAGATCATTAAAAGCAAAAATAAGCTCAACCTTATAAATATACTATCTCATGCCATAGGGATAGATATATAGTATTTATTGAAGGCCTATATGGCTTTGTTTGACCATAAATAGGTACCCAACGTATTACCTCAATCCATAGGCTTTAGCCCCATCCTCCTCGACGATTCAAGGATCATTTCCTTGTCAAACCCTTGATCATAGAATCTGCTAAATTTCTTTTGGACCTTACATATTCCAAGAAAATAAAACCATATTTCCACAACTATTTAACTGCACCAAGTTTAATGCGAATATATCTCTTTTTACCATTGTATACACTATTTTTAGCAATCTCAATTGTTGCCTGTGAGTCACAATGTAAAGAGACTAATGACACTTGTCTTCCTTATAAAAACACATCTGCCAAAAGGTTTCTCAGTCACTCATCTTCTTGCCTTGTCAACTCGAAAGCAATAAATTCAGATTTCATGGTAGAACGTGCTATACAAGTCTGCTTTGAAGACTTTCATAAAATAACACCTGCACCCAAAGTAAACACATAGCCACTGGTAGAGATAACTTCATCATTGTCGGTCACCCAGTTTGCATCACAAAAACCTTCTAAAACGGCAAGAAATTTATTAAAATGCAAACACCAATTCATAGTACCTCTCAGATACCTTAACAAGCGATGAAGAGCATTTCAGTATTCACTACTGGGATTATAAGTATATCTACTCAATCTACTGACGTCATAAACTATATCAGGCCGAGTATAGTTCATGAGAAACATTACACTCTCAATTATTTTAGCATATTTAGTTTGAGAAACACTAGAATCTCTATTTTTTCAAGTGTATTCTAGGATCATAAGGGGTTCTCACTGAAACTACATCAAAACAATCAAACCTTTTCAACATCTTTTCAATATAATGAGATTTACACACAGAAAAACCATTAACAGTTTTGATTTTTATCCCTAAAATCACATCAGCTTCTCTAAGGTCTTTTATTTCAAATTTAGAAAATAAAAATTTCTTAGTCTCATTTACAACATTCATAATACGGCCAAAGATTAACATGTCATCTACATATAAACATATATCACACAATCTGATCCTATCATTTTAGAATAAACACAGGTATTAGATGAATTAACAACAAAGACATTATCTATTAATGTGAAATTAAATTTTTCATACCACTTCTTAGGTGCCTGCTTAAGTCCATATAAGGACTTTCTCAATTTGCATACTTTATCCTCTTGTCTTGGGACCACAAAACCCTCAGGTTAAGTCATATAGATTTCTTCCTCTAAATCACCATTTAAAAATGCAATTTTGAAATTCATTTGGTGTTCCACTAAATTATGAATAGAGGCTAGAGCAATAAGAGTCCTAATGGTCGCTATTTTAATCACAGGAGAATAAGTATCAAAATAATCAACACCTTTCTTTTGGTTAAAGCCCCTAATCACAAGTCTAGCCTTATATTTATCAATTGTATTATCATGCCTCAATACTTTTAAATATCCACTTGCTATTTTGATCATAACCAATAAAGATAGTGTCAAAAGTCTTAGAGCCTATATTTATCAGTCTAAAATCAGGTAGATCAACCTTAGCCAAACACTCCCACACTTTCATAAATTTCAAGTTAGGGACAAACCCTTTTCATAACTCATATGAAGTCTTGTCTAATTTTTTATCAGGGTCTCTATTAAGAATATAACATGCAAACAAGGTAACTTCCCTCCTACATATAGTCAGGAAGATTCGAGCTTAAAAACATAAAATTCATCATTTTATCAGCTTCAAAAATAAATTCAAGGCCTACTTTATTTAGAAGTGCTCTAGAAACTAAGTTTCTACGGAGAGAGGAAACATATAAAATGTTGTTCACTACTAATATTTTACCAAAAGTTAATTTAAGAGAATTTTTTCCTTTACCTATAACTCCAGCAGTAGTGGAATTACCCATGTAAACACATTTGTCATCAATGGACTCTACAAAGTCATAGAGCAACTCTTTATTAGCGCAGAAATGTCTTAAAGCCCCTGTGTTTAATACCTACTCAGTCTTGTTAGACATCGAGTTCGTCTCAACGACTACTGCCGCAATCACTTCATCAACCTTATCAAGATGAACTTGGACATCATTTTGTCCTCTCTTTTATAAGTTTTGCAAACTATTTCATATTTCTTTAGTAGATTTGTAAATAACAAATAAATCAATGACTCAATAAATGTCGTCTAGCATTTATGTTATCCTTTTTAACATTTTTTTTAGCAAATTCATCAAAAATCATAACAGTGTTAGAACTAGTAATAATGTTAGAACCATCATTAAATAAAATATAATCAACTTCTAATTGTTCTAAGAAAATCAGAAGTTTTTGTGACCAATGTTTTAAACTTTTTTCGTCCAAAGGCTCAAGTTTTGGCAAATTAGAAAAAAATTTGTTCAAAAAAATTGCTATTTATCAATATTGTATGTAAGAAAATTGCTTTCAAATTGTTGAAAAAAAATGCTACAATATTGATATAAAACTGGAATTAATAATAGTAAGATAATAGTCACAAAAGCCGTATCGTGGCAAGCCACTACCTTGATAGCAATTTCGACCTGACTCCGGTGCAAATCCTTCTAGTCGGTCGCTCCCCAATGTTCCACAGCTACTTCTAAACACGTGTACTCATGGCTGGAAGTTTGGAGGTTTCTAGAACACCCCGAAAAATGGGTCCCGAAGCGTCACACGATACTTGAGACTATGAGTAACCCCAAGCTAACCCTTTGAGCCATTTTCATTCAGTTCAACACAAATCAATGGGGTTTCCATAAATAACCCTCAAATATCAACAGAGTAATCATCATCCAAGAATAAAAGAATTTTAGAAAGATAACAACATACGACTTATTAGTCAACTCCCAACATTTATACTAGTCTGACAAGCCTCTAAGAAAATCAATAAAACCAGCGAGCCATTGAGACATGCAACAATTGACTCATACTCAGTTATCAAATGTAAATAATTCTGTGAAACCAACATCAAACATTACGTCCTCGAAACATGAGGACTCACCACAACAGAGGATGTAGACCAGCGTGACCAAAGAATCACTGTCGAACCTGGAACTGAGCACCTGAACCTACATTCCAAGAAAATACAGCCCACATCCGAAGATGTGGGTTAGTACCATGGAAAGAAATCGAGTATATGGGGGTGTATGCAGTTGTATAAACATCATCATCATAAATATTTATAAGAAATATGCAGGATGTATGAAACTCACATAGCTTGAAGAAAATCATCATAATCATGAGAGGATGAAATAAGTACAATAACACATGTGAATCATCATATAATTTGTCAATCACTTTTAGTTCATCAAGAATATCAATTCTCATAATGTAAATATCATTTAAATCTTTCGAAAGAATAACTTTCACAATTCCACTTTCAAATCACTTCATCATTCACCATAGACACAAGGAAACACACACACTGGGAGATCCTATAACCGACATAAACCATGTGAGCTATATGGAGTCCAACGTATAACCCATGTTGGGGAGAGTCGTCCTATCCTTGCCATCAGAGTAGGACTATCGATATCAAATCCACATAAACTAGTGATCACTATATAAATCAACCTCAGGCTCACTCCTACGGGGGCACGTAGTTCTAGGGAAGTAAGGTTGCTTTATACCTCCCACTCGGTGCTAAAGATTTCTCCCGGACTTAGCTCAGATCATTTTAAAGACAATCCACAACAAAACAATTTTAGTAATATATAAATAAACATCAGGAGCCATCATGCTTCCCATCTATCAAAATCAACCACGTTGTGGATTTCTTTCACACTCAAGTTCAAAACAACTCGATTAAGACCAAAAGGTCAAATCATTCAAAATATCTCAAATATTCAACGTCAACGTGCTTATAACACACACTTTCTAAAAAAATACAATTTCCAATGGAGATTCACGACCCAAATATCAAAATCATGACAAATATCGTTCAAGATTCATGCTTTATATCTCCACATATGTAAATTTATCTTTTAAAATCATAAATGTCAAGATTTCATAATAATCATCATAAGATATGGGTTCATGCTTCAAATTCGTAAAAATCAAATAAAAATAATTTCTTTGTAAAGAAAATTATTTTTGGGCACAAGAACGAAAGAGAGTTCTTGTTGAAAAACCCCACATACCTTGAATGATGAACTTTAGATCGATACTCATTTTTGAGATGTTAATCGTGCCTTTGAATGACGGTTCTTGGAGTTCTTGAACTAGGAACTTGGAATCTTGAATAAATTTGTAGAATTAATGGTGAACTTTGGAGGTTCTTGAAGTTGGATGTAGGAGCTTAGAATTTTCTTTTTGAAGGAATTTGATGAAATATAACATATTATGCTTCTAATAGGCTTTAATATAGGGTTTGGATGGATTTTGGGTTAGGGGGAAATGACCAAAATGCCCCTAAAAATCAAATAATTCTTGAATCTGTCCTTTGGTGGACTGTTTTGATAGTCTGAAGTAGATCAACCATAACGTTTTACTTCGATATCCAAATTAGATGAAACCAATTTCATTAGAAATAGGACTCTCATATCTTTCCGTTGATATATAGTATCTCACCCAGATCATTGTGTACGAGGAGTTATGATCATTTGAAGTTGACCCAAAAATTCTCTTTTGGTAGGCTAAAGTAGATCAACCATAACTTTTTTCTCCGATAGACAAATTGGATGAAACCAATTTCATTGGAAAGAGGACTCGCAGAGCTTTCCGTTGATATATAGTAAATCACCCAGATCATTATTTATAAGGAGTTATGATCATTTAAATTTGTAGCAAAAATACGCCAGACCTCAGTACTTTTTCCTACACGTTTTACTGTTCACTACTATTCACGGTTCGATCGGAATGTTCATAACTTGTCGCTCAGCTGTCTGTTTTGGATGATCCATATATAGTTGGAAAGCGTATTCGATACTCTACACAATGGTGGGTCATAATATAAGACATTCCACATGAAAATTTTATAATTCACTCTAGAAGATAGAACCCAACACGTTTACGCACAAAATTTCAACGAAAAATTTCCCGGGGTATTACATCATCCCCTCCTTGGAAACATTCATCCTCGAATGACGCTAGACATGCCAAGATTATATAGGGAATAGAGCATACAGCTGAAACGATTCGTTAGACTCATCACCACATCGTTTCTCACTCCGAATGCAACATAAAATGCATAAATTCAAGAAACAACAGCTGAACACATAATAAATGACAGCTGGACTGCTGTAACTTTTATCAAAAGTACATGATTTAGGAAAGAACGGTACCTTCGGCTTGATCGGTGTTCGCGAAAAATAGGTGTGGGTACTTGGATCGCATATCCGCCTCAGCTTCCCAAGTTGCATCCTCAACAGATTGGTTTCTCCACAACACCTTGACCAAGGGAACTTCTTTGTTCCTTAGTCTTCGGACACTGAAATCAAGAATCTCAACAGGAATCTCATCAAAAGAAATTTTTTTTTGAATGTCAGCACTCACAGAGGAATCCACTACCACAACATCGCTAATATGCTTTCTAAGTATAGAGACATGGAATATTAGATGAACAGAGGACAACTCAGAAGGCAACTCGACCTCATAAGCTACCTTACCAACACGGCTAAGAATTTTGTAAGGACCAACATAACGGGGACTAAGCTTCCCCTTCTTTCCGAATCTCTTCACCCCCCTCATGGGTGAAATTTTTAGATACACTAGGTCACCAACTTCAAACTCAAGGTCTCTCCTTCTAACATCCGCATATGACTTCTGACGACTTTGCACAGTTTTCAACCTTTCCCTAATCAACTTAACTTTTTCCATAGTCTTAAATACCGAATCAGGACCACTCACAACTGCTTCACCCACCTCGAACCAACCTATGAATGATCTACACTTCCTTCCATATAAGGCTTCAAATAGAGCCATGCCAATACTAGAGTGGAAACTTTTATTGTAAGCAAACTCTATCAATGGTAAGTGATCATCCCAACTTTTCTTAAAGTCAAGTGCACAAGCTCTTAATATATACTATAAGGTCTGGATGGTCCGCTCAGCCTGACTATCAGTCTGCAGATGAAAAGCAGAACTCAAAAGCACTTGGGTACCAAGACCCTTCTGAAAAGCTTTTCAAAATTGCAAAGTGAACTGAGTACCCCTATCCGAAATGATAGATAAGGGAACTCCATGCAGTCTGACTAGCTCTTAGATATACAATCTAGCGTAATCCTCAGTAGTATATGAAGTACGAACAGGCAAAAAATGAGCAGACTCAGTCAACCTATCAACCACAACCCAAATAGAATCATGATGGCGTCGGGAAGGAGGTAAACCAATTACAAAGTCCATATTTATCTCTTCCCACTTCCAGGTGGGAATACTAAACTCTTGCATCATACCATCAGGTCTTTGGTGTTCAACCTTAACCTGTTGGCATGTTGCACACTTAGCTACAAAGGCTGTTATATCTTTCTTCATGCTACTCCACCAATAGATTTTTCGCAAGTCTCGGTACATCTTAGTGGCACCAGGATGAATAGAATATCGTGCCCCATGCGCTTTAGCTATAATTCTCTATCTCAGATCATCAACATTCAGGACACACAATCTACCCTATAATCTCAACACACTATCTCCCCCTTGGGAGAAAACCTCTACTTTTTGGTCCTTGACTGACTCCTTCAGTCTAACCAAACTAACATCTAAGTATTGCTTTTTCTTCACTTCCAAAACCAAGGAGGATTCGGAACTACTCTGAACCCCTATACTACCTTCAGCAAAGTCAAACAACCTAACCCCCAATCTAGCCAAACGATGTACATCACGAGCCAACTCTTTCTTACCTTCTACCACATGTGAAGCACTACCCATGGACACTCTACTTAGGGCATCCGCCACGATATTTGCCTTTCCCGGACGGTACAACACACTCATATCATAGTCCTTTAACAATTCTAACCATCCTCTCTGCCTAAGATTCAATTCTCTCCGGGTAAACACATACTGCAGACTCTTATGATCAGTGAAAACATCAACATGAACACCATACAAATAGTGTCTCTAGATTTTCAAAGCAAACACAATAGCAGCCAACTCAAGGTCATGGGTGGGGTAATTTATCTCATAGGGTTTCAACTGTCTAGAAGCATAAGCTATCACCTTACCCTTCTGTATTAATACACAACCCAAACCAACTCTTGAAGCATCACAGCACACCATAAAACCATCAATACCATCAGGCAAAGTCAAAACAGGGGCTGAAGTGAGTCGAGTCTTCAACTCCTGAAAAATCTTCTCACAAGATTTGGACCACAAGAACTTCACTTTCTTTTGGGTCAACTAAGTCATAGGAGACGCTATAGAGAAGAAACCCTCAACAAAACGGTGGTATAGCCAGCTAAACCCAAGAAACTTCAGATATCAATCGGAGAAATAGGTCTAGGCCAATTTCTAACAGCTTTGGTCTTTTGGAGATCAACTCTAATACCCTCGGAAGAAATTATATGACCCAGAAAATCAACTGACCTTCGCCAAAACTCACACTTATTTAACTTGGCAAACAACTTGTGATCTCTAAGGGTTTGCAAGACAGTTCGAAGATGATCAAAATGTTCATCCTCACTACGGGAGTACACCAGTATATCATCGATGAACACTATGACAAACATATCCAGATATGGTCTGAACACTTGATTTATGAGGTCCATGAAAGATGCTACGCATTAGTTAACCCGAAAGACATAACAAGAAACTCAAAATGGCCATAACGAGTTCGGAAAATGGTTTTTGGGATATCACACTCCCTAACTTTGAGTTGATGATAACCGAAACGAAGGTCTATCTTTGAGAAATAACTTGCACCTTGCAATTGGTCAAACAAATCATCTATTCTCAGAAGGGGGTACTTATTTTTTGATGGTGACTTTATTCAGTTGGCGGTAATCAATGCACATACGTAAAGAGCCATCTTTCTTTCTCACAAACAACACAGGAGCACACTTTAAGCACGATGGACTTCTGAAAAAAAAGAATCACACTTTTTCCTAAAACGTCTTGTAGGCTCTTGCTCATAGATGTGGCGCGCTACACATCGATGATCAAAACTCTACTTAACGCGGCTTGTCAGACTCCGTAGGACACCTTAAAATCTTAGGCTCTGATACAAAGTTTGTAACGCCCCAGAAAATGGGTCCCGATGTGTCACACGGTGCTTAAGGCTAAGAGTAGCCCCAAGCTAACCCTTTGAGCCATTTTCATTCAGTTCAACACAAATCAATGGGGTTTTTATAAATAACCCTCAAATATCAACAGAGTAATCATCATCCAAGAATAAAAGAATTTCAGAAAGATAACAACATACGACTTATTAGTCAACCCCCAACATCAATACTAGTCTGACAAGCCTCTAAGAAAATCAATAAAACTAATGAGCCATTGAGACATGCCCCAACTGACTCATATTCAGTTATCAAATGTAAACAATTTCGTGAAACCAACATCAGACATTACATCTTCCAAACATGAGGACTCACCACAACAGAGAATGTAGAACAGCGTGCCTGAAGAATCACTGTCGAACCTGGAACTGAGCACCTGAACCTATATTCTGAGAAAATGCAACCCACATCTGAAGATGTGGGTCAGTACCATGGAAAAGAACCGAGTATATGGGGGTGTATATAGTTGTATAAACATCATCATCATAAATATTTATAAGAAATATGCAGGTTGTATGAAAGACTCACATAGCCTGAAGAAAATCATCATAATAATGAGAGGATGAAATAAGTACAATAACACATGTGAATCATTATATAATTTGTCAATCACTTTCAGTTCATCAAGAATATCAATTCTCATAATATAAATATCATTTAAATCTTTTGAAAGAATAACTTTCACAATTCCACTTTCAAATCACTTCACCATTCACCATAGACACAAGGAAACACATACACACTGGGAGATCCTATAATCGACATAAACCATGTGAGCTACATGGAGTCCAACGTATAACCCACGTTGGGGAGAGCCTTCCTATCCTTGCCATTGGAGTAGGACTATCGATATCAAATCCACACAAACTAGTGATCACTATATAAATCAGCCTCAGGCTCACTCCTATGGGGGCACGTAGTTCTAGGAAAGTAAGGTCTCTTTATACCTTCCACTGGGTGCTAAAGATTTATCCCGAACTTAGCTCAGATCATTTCAAAGACAATCCACAACAAAACAACTTTAGTAATATATAAATATACATCGGGAGTCATCATGCTTCCCATCTATCAAAATCAACCACGTTGTGGATTTCTTTCACACTCGAGTTCAAAACAACTCGATTAAGACCAAAAGGTGAAATCATTCAAAATATCTCAAATATTAAACATCAACGTGCTTATAACACACACTTTCTAAAAACAAACATAATTTCCAATGGGGATTCACGACCCAAATATCAAAATCATGATAAATATCGTTCAAGATTCATGCTTTATATCTCCACACATGTAAATTCATCTTTCAAAATCATAAACATCAAGATTTCATAATAATCATCATAAGATATGGGTTCATGCTTCAAATTCATAAAAATCAAATAAAAATCATGTCTTTGTAACTTTTGGGCACAAGAACGAAAGAGAGTTCTTGTTGAAAAACCCCACATACCTTGAATGATGACTTTAGATCGATACTTATTTTTGAGATGTTAATCGTGCCTTTGAATTATGGTTCTTGGAGTTCTTGAACTAGGAACTTGGAATCTTGAATAAATTTGCAGAATTAATGGTGAACTTTTGAGGTTCTTGAAGTTGGATGTAGGAGCTTAGGGTTTTTTTTTGAGGGAATTTGATGAAATATAACATATAATGCTTCTAATAGGCTTTAATATAGGGTTTGGATGGATTTTTGGGTGAGGGGGAATGACCAAACGCCCCTAAAAATCAAATAATTCTTGAATCTGTCCTTTGGTGGACTGTTTTGATAGTCTGAAGTAGATCAACCATAACGTTTTACTCCGATATCCAAATTGGATGAAACCAATTTCATTAGAAAGAGGACTCTCATATCTTTCCGTTGATATATAATATCTCACCAAGATCATGGTGTACGAGGAGTTATGATCGTTTGAAGTTGATCCAAAAATTCTCTTTTGATATGCTAAAGTAGATCGACCATAACTTTTTTTTTCGATAGACAAATTGGATGAAACCAATTTCATTGGAAAGAGGACTCGCAGAGCTTTCCGTTTCTATATAGTAGATCACCCAGATCATTATGTACAAGGAATTATGGTTATTTCAAGTTGGAGCAAAAATACGCCAGGCCTCAGTACTTTTTCCTGGACGTTTTACTGTTTACTACTATTCACTGCTCGATCGGAATGTTCATAACTCGTCGCTCAGCTGTCCGTTTTGGATGATCCACATATCGTTTGAAAGCTTATTTGATACTCTACGCAATGGTGGGTCATAATCTAAGACATTCCACACGAAAAATTTATAATTCATTATAGAAGATAGAACCCAATACGTTTACACACAAAATTTCAGCGAAAAATTTCCCGGGGTATTACAGTTTCCCAAACCAATTGCCCAAAATAATTCAAGAGGAAGAAAAAAGAAGGAATATGATTTCTTTCTTTATTGTGGTGTGTTTATCTTCTCCAAAGACAACCTTTATATAGGATTAGAAAGTGAAGTTTATTAATGAAACTTAATTGTATTAAAGAACCATTAATTTAAAGTATAATAAAATCAAATGTTACCGATACTTATTTTTTTCAGTTGGAACGGATATGTAGGTTAATTTTGTTTGAAAGATATTTCTTTATTCATTGCATTACACCAAAATGCTTTAAGAACCATTAACTCCATGCTTTAAGAAACATTAATCTCCACAAATATAAACACAATAAAGTAAGTGCAATTTATATGAATATGATGATGATGATGCACGAGGTCGTTGCATAATCTCCGGGATAGTCGTACAATCCTTGTATACACCTACGAAGGCAAGCCTCCCAATGCAGGATCCATGGGGGTTTCGTCAACCCGTATACAATCACATATCTGATATCTGTTTTTCAGCACATCCCTCGAAATGAATTTTTATAAGGTATTACAATATCTTCTCCCTGACACATCCCTCATAGAGGATTTTTAAAAAGGTGTTGTCAGTGTTACTCAGTTATTACCACGGTAGTATTAATATTTCATGAATGAGTATGATATGATATGATATGAGATGTAATGCTTAAAACCAATCATAATGAGTATTTCCACAATTAACCACATGATATATTTTCACAATCAACCACAACGATACATTTTTACAACTAACCAGAATGATACATTTTTACAATCATATCAGCCAATATTCACTCATTACAAATATGAATTTCCACATGTCTCATATACCAACAAGTAGGAATATATCACAATACACCAATGGTTCCACATTAAACATTTCAACAACATAATATAATTATTCACATGTATTTAAGGCTATCAACATCATATAGGACCCCACATAATCACACCCATCACATAATATCTCAATTTTAGCTATTACATCACATATAGGCCCCCACACAGACAAAAATTATAGCATAACCATTTTTTATGATTAATTCACACCCTTAACATGCATTTTTTACCATCATTTACTACCCATCCCAGTGTGAAAGAGAAGCCATAACCTACCTTAAAAGCTGAAATCGATCCGCTACACTTTGAACCCACGACCTTACTTTTAACTAATAATTCCAAACTCCACTAAAAACATCAAATATGAAATCTACGTATCAAAACAAAACCAACGATATCCATATTGACTACTTTTGATTTAGGGTCAAAACGGATCCCCGAAATAAATTTTCAAAAAAGAAGAAAAAAATTAAAATTTTACTTCAAAAATATGTTTTCCATATTTTTAGGAATCTACAGTTGAAAATTCAAGTCAAATTAAGTCAAAAACAAGGTTCAAATTGAAGAAAAGTTATTTTTAAGCTTTATCAGGTAAAATCTTTGAAATCCGGGTTAAAATCAAGAATCAGAGTTGTTTGAAGGTTAAATTGATGAAAACTAGTAATTATTAGATAAAAATATTATTCAAGTGAAAAGAAGTGAAATTGGGGTTTAAAATGAAGCCCTAAAATTTTTGGGGTTTTGAGAAATTTATCAAGAAATTACTAAAAAAAGTGTGAATTTTTACCTTAAATCCATAATAAAATTAAGAAATGGATGTTAATTCAGCTTCCCAAGCTCCTACAAACTTTAATTTTAAGATCCCACACTATTTTAGGGTTTAAGCAAGATGAAAAATGAGAAAAAATGGACCCACAACTACTATAAATATTGCAGAAAATCTGAACTAAAAAGCTGTCTTTTAAAAGTCTAATCCGGACATCGATGGAGTATACAGGATGCGCTCGAAATCTGATATACACAAAAGAACTATGCAACCATAATAAATTCAATGTTTCGGATGTGTTGGTGAAGTCGGAGTTTAAAAAAAATATCGTTTTCAAAAAGTTGACCCCTGAAATTCGAAATTAAAAATTTCCAAACCGAGGGTCGGAATGACATTTAAAATTCGTAAAATTACACCAAATATGTTACCATCCTAAAATCAATATTTTAAATCTACTAAGGAATTTGGATTTTCATCTGAATTTGTTTTGACCAAATGTGGATCCCACACCCATATTTTCAATTATCCAACCTTTCGATCAATAGGTCAAAATGAGTTCAGGTGCACCAGGACCCGAACCAGAGGTCAAGCCAGACTAAAATTAATATTTTAGAGCTTCTGGCGCGATTCGTTCAACCATCTATGACACGGATCAAAAGATATCTCCATGAGTCTAAAATAAGGCTCTCGAAGCCATCAAAAATCACAATATCACATAAATGATACCAAAATGCATTGGAAACCATGTCAATTACCCCCACACCCCATAAATACCATAATACAACTACAGGGAGGGATAGAATATTCAATCACATAAAATCATAAATTTCACATATTTCATCAAATTTTTAGGTCGTTACCCACTATTGGGTCAAAATCATGGAAAATTTTTGCAAAATCACAACTTAAGATATTTAAGTTACTAAAAATTCCTTCACTTAATAAAAATTATAAATATTCCCTTTTTCTCTTTTTAAATCTTCAAATACATAACTTCTACCCTAAAAGTTAAGATATATTTTATTTCCCCCTTAAAAATTTATTTTAATATCTCCTCTTCACCAATTTAATACCATTAATATCTAACCTCCTCCTCTTTCAAAGTATTTTTTAGAAAACTTATCCTCCCTCTACTCCCACCTTGTCTCTCTCCCCTTATCATTCCGCCCTCTCTCTCTCCCTCTTTCTTCGTAGTTTACACTTCTTTCTTGTCCTAATATTTTTGGCAATTCTTTCGTTAGTTTTTCTTGTATAAATGTATATACGTTTCATTATTTTTTCTTTTATTTCAACCTCAAACAATGTCAAGAATTTCATTATTTTTTCTTCTATTTTAATCCAGACAAGTGAAGCTTTGCACATGAAAAAGAATGTTAGGGTTTCTCTTGTATAGTGATCAATCTGTAATCAAACAACTTTATAGATGTTGCTTTGTGTTGAATTAAAGTTGAAGCCTTTTGTTAGAATATTCTACTCTTTTTAAGAAGTATTTCAATTGCAGTACATATTAATTATTGATTATAAGTATTCCAATTGAATATCTAAGTGTTCTGTTAAGAAGTATTACAAGTGTTTTACATCTTGATTATCTATAAGAAGTAATATTCTAGTTGAAGTGTTGTACAAAATTTTGGTTATATCTATCAGATACAAGTTGATTGCAAATATACACATGTACATCAGATACATTTTGTCATCTTGTATCTTTGTGTATATTACACATCTACTTTATGTATCTGTCGTTAGATAATTTTAATATAATAGGTGTAAGAGTCATACATATTAGTACAGTAAGAGATACATAGAAGATTGTTATAATGTAGTACGTATCTCTTGTAGACTTTAAAACATGTATCTCTTGTTGTAAGATTGTTAGATGCCAAGTCTAAAGATATCAAATACATCTTCAAATATATCTGATATGTTTTGTCATCTTGTATCTCTGTGTACATTACACATCTACTTTATGTATCTCTCGTTAGATAAGTTTAGTGTAACATGTAAAAGAGACATGCACATTAGTACAGTAAGAGAATACATATAAGATTGTTATAATATAGTATGTATCTCTTACGAACTTTAAAAAATATATCTCTTTTTATTGATACATGTATCTTTCATAATAATAGTATCTCTTGATAAAAGTTGATTAAGTTACATTGCTATACAAGGATTTTAATGTTGAAAAAAAATATGTATCTAATAACATGAAAAAGATAATCTAAATTTCATTATATTCAAAAAAAAAAATTGTCCAACAAAGATTCAATATTACTACTAAAAATGTGTATCAGATACATAAATTTGAGGACTCGAACATTATAAATTAATAACATCATTACATAATTATTGTAGTTATGTATATATACAATTTAAATACAAATGTGTTGTACAATAAATATGTAATAAACATGTAATATGATATCTTCAATTATGTCCATACCAAAAGCAGATTTGATATCTTCAATTATATCGGTTGGTGTGTGTATTCTCTTATGATTGACCAGTTTTGGAGTCATAAAATTGCTAATTATTGGTGTATATTTTATTTTTCAAGGGCAGATGTGTACATCATGAAACATCCTTACTTTGAAGAGTTCCAAACTCTTTCGACATGACTCCTTAAGAATCTATGTACAATCCTCCAAAAAAATATTTTAGGAAATAATTGCAAAAAAAGCACACAATCATATTAAAATCAACATATTTGTTATTAAATGTATCACCAATTAATTAACACACGATGATTATTTATTAGATGCAACATTCATTTACACCATTCACTTTAACACTTAAAGTATCTCACAAATTTTGTCCTATACATTAACAAAATTATGTATCTGACTCTACACTAGTCAGTCTATTATGTATCTCGATCAACTATGTTCATAAATTTTGCCCGACGCATAAACTAAATTATATATCTCAGTATGTTCTTGCCAATGTAATTTGTATAAAAAACAAATCTATTCTTAAATGAGTATATCTTTGCAATTGTAAATTTTGTATCTCTACTTTAAGAATATGCAACATGTGAGATACATAATCTATGAACTTACAACTACATCATATCTACCTTAAATTGAAAATATTTTCTATTTCTGCCGAAATATAAAAACAATAGATACATAACTTTGTTTGTTGGATTTTTTTAACTGAAATTGAATCAAGGAAGAAGACATCACCAAATGAAAGAACTGAAGATGTTCTGATTCACGATAACTCTAATTTTTATAATCGATCATCTCTATCTAGTTTACATACTAATTACTTTTTTTCAATGTTACTTATTACTTTTGCAAGTAACAATTTTTGTATTCCTACTCTCAGTAGTACTGCTGCAAACACTCACATATACGCTACTACGA